>NW_027506929.1:0-26521 GCF_052324685.1 Brachyhypopomus gauderio | reverse complement strand
GTGCTCAGGCCAGCGCGTCTCCACCTGCTCCTACCTGGGAAAGCTCCTCACCTGCAGCCAAAGTGCACCTGCCCAGGCTGCTCTGGGGACCCGCAGGGGGAGCAGCGCCCAGCTGAGCAGGACGTGGGGAGCGCGGGATCCGCTAGCTTAGTGGCAGATGGAGGGGTCGTGAGGGGTCGTGGAGGGTGTCGTGAGGTGTCGTGAGGTGTCGTGAGGAGTCGTGAGGAGTCGTGAGGATCGTGAGGTGTCGTGAGGAGTCGTGAGGAGTCGTGAGGGTGTCGTGAGGTGTCGGTGAGGAGTCGTGAGGAGTCGTGAGGAGTCGTGAGGTGTCGTGAGGTGTCGTGAGGTGTCTGTGAGGAGTCGTGAGGTGTCGTGAGGCTGTGCTATGCGTGCTCTCATTAGGGATTCAGAGTGTCCTGATAGTCCCCGATGGGGACAGCCACTGAACACAGTTCGTCAGTCTGTTCCCCAGGATGTCCCCAAATTATGTTACAAACTGAATGTTGACAATCTTTAAGGTCATGGGACAAAAATAAGCTTTGTTCTGATTGTTTTTATCTATAGTTTTTTTTTGTTTGTTTTTTTTGACTTATGAAACATGTTTATATTGTGGTGATTAATGGAGAAGAATTGTGGGTTGAACTCCACTCTCCCAAGCCTGTTCCATGTGCTGTAGGAGTGGTAGCATCTTGCAGGAACCCTCATGCAGAAGGACACAGAAGGTTTTTCATGTGGCCTTGTGATGTGCAGTAAAGTCCAACTGCAGTAAAGTACACATGTCAATATGTTCGACAGACTCCTGCATCAAAGGGATGACTTAGTGTCATTTTGAATGAGCAGGATTGTGAAGTCAGTGTCGTTCAGCTGACGTCACCCAACTGGTGTCACCGAGTTGGTGTTGCCCCAGGCAACGTGGAGTGGTCGACCCGTGTGCCACTTCGGACTCTCCCTCACGGCACCACAGGCAGCGGTGGGTGGGTGTGGCTTAGTGGGGCGTGGACCTCATTTTCCTTTAATCAAGCCAACCACCGCCACTGATGTATCACCTGGAATTTTGGGTTTGGCCACTTTGAACAGGTACCGCAAACGCGCAGCACTGAAGATACCACGAGAGCATGTGAGACACGTCACACGGAAGGACAGAATCTCTCGGAAACCCCCCCCCCCCCCCCCTGACAACGGGAAGCCGGTGTTTTTGTGTTATTCCGGTGTAACTGTGCGCGGTGTTGTTTACAGTGGCACAGTGCCAGGCCAAAGCAGAACGCGCCTCACAGCAGCGGAGGATCTCACAGAGCAGAAGAGCCGGTTTCCGCTCGCACCGTCCACCCTGGTGTGCGAGAGAGCGGCGCGTCCCCGTGGCTTTGGACCCGGCCGCTACCGTTTCCCCAGGGGCGAGCGTTCGCGGGTGTTGACCACAAGGCCACCCTGTGCCACTACGTGCCAGTGTCGGCAGCCGTTGACGGCCTGGTCCCGGATAAAGAGTTTGGTACGCTGTCGGCCCAATTAATGTTTAGCGTTGGGGAACAGAGCGGTTTTGGTTTCGAGGTCCAAAAATGAAGTGTGGGTAATATTTGTCAGTGTTGTTGTGCCTTTAGCTCTGAGTCACTCATCACGTAAGGTGGGAGGGAGAGTGAACGTGGAGTATCGAGGTGTTTGTTACAGCTTTGATGGTGGTGTAACTGCTCCATGTGGGGCGGGACACCGCACCGCCCTGTTTGACCATGGGCGTAGGCCTTTCACACCATCAAACGCTGATGCCAGGAGGGTGGTGTTGGGACGCTCCGCCCACGTGGCTGCGCTGCGTGACCCGGGGGGGGGTGGAGTTTGAGGGGACGCGGTGGTCATGTGAGGAGCTTGCCCACCACGCCTCCTGAGGACTGCGCTTCCAACAGGCTGCTTTGTCGTGTTCTCCGGTGTGTTTGTGTTTCCTCCCATTCAGCCTCGTGACTTTCTCAATATCTGAGTCTCAGCACCTCAAGGAGAGAGAGTGAGAGAGAGAGAGAGAGAGAGAGAGAAAGAGAGAGAGAGTATCTGTACAAGTGTGCAGAAGGGCGTATGTAAGCTATAGTAGCACAATGCTGGTAATGCACAAACAGCAGTCAGATGCCTCAGGATCACTTTAATGACTGTGCAAACATGTGGCTGACAATATTAAACTACTTCTCTTTGTTCCGAAGAGAAGGGCTTTATCACACCTATGTGTATTAAAAAAAATAACACTTGGCTTTGTGATCCACCCAGCCCTTTGTCTACACACTGAGAGAATGTCAACAGTCAAAACACGCTGACATAATGTAAGTTTGCTTATCTCTTTGTGTTTGTGCTGGGGACACAGAATGTTGGGAGAGCTCAGCTGTCCTTGACTGGGACTGGGTATTGTGGACGTGACTGCAGTGTTGGGAGTGTTCAAACTGACAGCTCTACACAAACGCACCATCACTGTCCCGTCTTATATTTGATGTCCTAGCTTTAAAATCATAACAATGTTTTACCTTTGATCATGACTCCTCACGTTTCGGTGTTATGGACACAAATACCAGGCCTGTCTGTGTTTTTATAGTGCAACACGTATCAGTACTTTGGCTGAAAATATATTTGCAGTACAATGATTTTCTATTTATTTTGTTTAAAATGTTTTTGTTTCTTTAACAAATTGCCATTAGTGCTGTGTTTTTACCTGAACATTGAAACTTCAAATATAAGAACACTTTCTGATTATGTCATTACAAACCTATTACATTTCGTTTTATTGACTAAATCAGGTGTGTTATTGCTCAATTATTACTGAAAAATTCATCAAAGTTCAACAGGCTTGTTC
Source organism: Brachyhypopomus gauderio (assembly GCF_052324685.1). Lineage (NCBI taxonomy): Eukaryota > Metazoa > Chordata > Actinopteri > Gymnotiformes > Hypopomidae > Brachyhypopomus > Brachyhypopomus gauderio. Next base: position 23,703 of record NW_027506929.1, on the reverse strand, counting down.
AGGGTGCACTGTAAATATGTTCTGGGTATACTCCAGTGTTCAGGGTGCACTGTAAATATGTTCTGGGTATACTCCAGTGTTCAGGGTGCACTGTAAATATTTTCTGGGTATACTCCAGTGTTCAGGGTGCACAGTAAATATGTTCTGGGTATACTCCAGTGTTCAGGGGTGCACTGTAAATATGTTCTGGGTATACTCCAGTGTTCAGGGTGCACTGTAAATATGTTCTGGGTATACTCCAGTGTTCAGGGTGCACTGTAAATATGTTCTGGGTATACTCCAGTGTTCAGGGTGCACTGTAAATATGTTCTGGGTATACTCCAGTGTTTCAGGGTGCACTGTAAATATGTTCTGGGTATACTCCAGTGTTCAGGGTGCACTGTAAATATGTTCTGGGTATACTCCAGTGTTCAGGGTGCACTGTAAATATGTTCTGGGTATACTCCAGTGTTCAGGGTGCACTGTAAATATGTTCTGGGTATACTCCAGTGTTCAGGGTAGTGGGACACAATCTGCCAGTTCAGGAAGTGGTGGGGACGTGTCCCCCATTATAAGAGAACTCCATTATCATCCTCAGCGTAAAGCTCCTTCTGGAGTAGAGCAGCAGTTGTACAGGGTGCTGGACAGATCTGGGATCTGCCCCCCCCTACCCCACCCTCATCACCTAACCCCACCCCTCCCCACCCTCCAGCAGGCCTGGGACCAGTGGACAAAAAACAGCAGCAGCCTTGCAGGCTGACAGGTAGATCAGAACCCAGGCCTGTGTTTCAGAGGCCTTAAATACCTACACAAACAGTAGAAACCACCTCTCTCTCTCTCTCTCTTCTCTCTCTCTCTCTCTCTCTCTCTCGCTCCTCTCTCTCTCTTCTCTCGCTCTCGCTTCTCTCTCTCTCTCTCTCTCTCTGTCATGTACACACACACACACACACACACACACACACAGGCCCTGCAGGTGACCCACCCAGCCCCCCAGCGTGTTCTGCGTCTCTGTGTGCTCTACCTGCTCAGTGTGCCTGCAGGGCTGCCTGGCCTGCCTGCTCCTCTCAACAAATTGCTGCCTGTTACAGGCTTTAAAATGCCATGCTGCTTTAATTACAGTATTTACCTAATAGGCTGGAACAACAGCCGTGTCCACACAGCAGGAGGGTCAGGTGAAGCTGGAGATCAAACACCTGGCAGAGCTTAAAACACACACACACACACACACACACACACACACACACACACACTGGCTGTTTTTAATAGAGACTCACTCATTTGTCCCAGTTTTCTCTCTCACTCTCTCTCTCTCTCTCACACACACACAGTCTCACTTTGTTTCTTTTTCATCCCTTTCTCCTCCTTCTCTTTTGTCTTCGTTTTTAATCCCTGATGAGATTTTCTGAACTTCTCATCTGAGTGCAAAAGAAGGTTTTAATCACTCCCATATTTCACACATTTGAGCACATTTGAGCACGGTTGAGCACGCTTTGAGCGCTTGAGCGCTTTCTGAACCAGCACACAGTGAGAAACATCTTGAGATGTTTCTGGAATTGCTGTTTTCGGTGTAGTTCTAATCCACGATGAATTGCAGACATAATTAAAACGCACAAGTACACAAATTACCTTGGCAATTACACGGGTTCTCCCTCCCCTCAGGTATGATGGCGTGTTGTGTCATGTTCGGAGTGACGGGCAGCTGAGCTGGCAGAGTGCTCAGCAGGTGCTGTGTGCGGCTTCTCACATACTCCACATTCTCACTCTGTTTGCACCCTTCAACCAAAATGTTAACCCCCCCCTGCGGCCCCGCCCTTGCTTTGAAGTACATTTGTTAATCAAGTTTCCACAGAGGAGGAATGTGTTCAGCTCCTTAAAAATTAGTGTTCTGCCCTGAGGTGTGAGTCATAACTACTAAGAATATGAGTCAGGCGGTGGTGTGTGATGATGGATGCTAGATGATAAGAAGGTCTTTTCTTCTAAAATGACTGATTAGTATATGTATATCTAGTTCTCTCTGTGTATGTAGGTCTGTGTCTTTCATTCTGTTGTTCTCTCTGTTGTGCAATCGATCTGCGTTTTTCTGGCTTGACTCCGCCCCCTTTCCACTCCTCCTTGTTTGAAGTTGTTACTTCAGAACAGTGTTTCTCCTCAGTAATCATCATGTCACTGTCAGGTGAGCCACAATTATGTTTATTGCTTGTTTAATTTGGGCTGTGTGTTCACCGTCCTGTGGGGTTAGCGGTCATTCTGAACGGACTTTCCCCTTTACGTTTGAGCACCTCTCTAGCTGGGAAAAGCTGCAGAACTTTGAGTTCCTGCGTGAACTCTTCCCAGACTGGCTTGACACACGAGTTTTGCTTTTGTCTGTCAGAGGAGAGAGAGATCTGTAATGACAGAGAAATGAAAGCAAAAATGTTTGTAATAAAAAAAGGAGCTAATTGAGAGCAGTCCAGCCTTTATGGGTTTGTAACTGTTCATAGTGGTTCTGCTTGAGCTCGTGGTCTGGTGAGATGCCCGGACCAGCCCGCAGGACCCCAGTGTAGGACAGAACGGTGCAATTCTCCGCCCCTGTAATTAGCCGAGCTTGTTTGGCCCGGCCCATTGTCACCTGAAGACAGGTGGGATGTGTGTGAGACTGTGCTGACCTCCATCATGTGGCTGGGGTGAGGGGCAGGGCGGGGAGTCACTACGGCCATCACGACTAGGCCATTCATCAAGCCAGCTATTGCACACTTCTCTGATGCCCGCAAGGCTTGTGTGTGTGTGTGCGTGCGTGTGTGTGCGTGTGTGTGCGTGTGCGTGCGCGTGCGTGCGTGTGCGTGTGTGTGTGTGTGATTGTTTTACAGGTATGTTTCACCTCACAGCACGTTTGTTGTGGAACTGTGTGTCTTGCCCCCATCTGACACGTGTAAGTGGAGTTAGCGTTCCAGCCTCCCCAAAAGCCCCTTCCTGATCACGCCAAGATTTATGGGCCCTCACACACCCGCCTGTGACAAACTGCAGGACTCACAACCTCGTAACCTCTCTCCCTCAGGCCTTTCTCTCTCTCTCTCTCTCTCTCTCTCTCTCTCTCATGCCTCTATTTCTCCTCTCTGCTGGCGTAAATAAACACCATTATTGTGAAAAGCTGCAGTGTTAGAAGCTGCACTGGAGTACATCACAAAGACGGCATCATTTTGTCCAGTTTAGTGCGACAGAGTTTTTTTGGTCTTGTGTCAGGCACCTGACTCTCGCCCTCTAACACAGCCCTTGTATTACCCCAAAGCAAACGTTTGTTTTAGCTGCAGCCGGTGGAAGTGGGTCGGCGGTGGTGGTGGTGGGTGTGTGGGTGGGTTTAGCGTCCCACCTGGTGCAGCCCAGGTGGGGTGGCCTCTGGGCGGCTGCACCCCAGTAGATCGTCTAGCGCTGACATTTGTTTGAGCGAACAGGGCCTGCTCTAAAGACCTGTCTGGTGACCTCTTCCTCCTCCTCCTCCTCCTCCTGCTTCTCCTAAGCTTTTTCACGTTCGTTTGAACTAGGCTTGCGTGTGCTCGTAAATTAGCGCCAGCGTTGACGTCCGGCCACGGTTGTTCCCCAGCCTGAGGCAGGAGCCAGAAACGGGTGGGTGGAGTGTTGGGTAATTTGTTGCCCAGCTAACAGCAAAACGAAACCTCCACCTGGTTTAGTGAACACCCCCCCACTCCACCAATCATGCGGGCTGTCCACTGTGGGCAGGATCCAGACGGCTGCTCCGGCCACATCAAATGTCCCTGGCTGGCTGTCTGCGCACCCCCTAAACCCACCCCCCACCCCCTCAAGCTCCAGACCTGCTATCGCAGTCCTACTGGCCAAGAAGCATGTGGGAGACACCGTCTCTGCCTCACACTCAGGAGCCATTTAAGGGGCTGTTCACTGGCTGCTGCGTGTTTCATGTGGTTTAAAAGAGCTGTTGGTGTGCAGATGGGAGCAGACCTCCCTGTGCAGGAGACCCAGAGGATCCCCACCAGGAGGCCACCCATCTCATTGTTGGGAAACGTCTCACAAGCCACCGCCCACATGCTCAGAGCCTCCAACACGTACATTAAGGCGTTTTTTTTTTTCCACAGCCATTAATTAGGGAAGCCAACGGATCAGATGGTAGTTTTATTAGCTTCTTCTAATGAAAAGAACATGTGTCATATGTTTGATGTGTCACACATAGACACGCACTCTTGTAAAGGCCTTTAGACAATAGAATGCAGTAAGGGGTGGTGTGGTTGGGGCGGCCCTCTTACAGAATGAAACGCACCCACATACATGCACAACACACACACACACGCGTGTACACACACATGCGCGCACACACACACACACACACACACACTGCAGGCCTGAGGCTGTTTTGCTTTCACAACTTTGTCATATTTCAGTTGTTGCTCATTTGAATTCCGTTCAGATCAGTTTTGCTGGGCTGTTTTCCCAAAGGCAACACAACATTAGAAGAATGGTCCAAAAAAATGACAAAAAAAGAATACAATCAGAAATAAAACATAATTTGAACAAGCCCTCTTACAGTTTGAATTCACAACGTCAACAAAATGAGCCGCTCATCTCGGATCACATCGCATTGTTAGGACATTTTGTGTTCCAGCTGTATAATGTGACACTGATTACTTCAGATCGTTCAGATACAGCAGTAATGGGTCGAGATTTTGCACCTTTTTCCTCACAGTTTCTTAAACCCTGTCCACTTACCCTTGAGGGTTTGGCCGTTTTGATGAATGACCTGTTCTACTGTGATCCTGTGTAGCGAAGTGGAAGTAATAAGAGTTCAATAATATTACTATATTACTGAATTTCGATCTGTTTAATCTTCCTAACCTGGAAGATTACTAATTACTGGGTAATTGCTTAATACCGGAATGCTTTTATCGTCGTGTTGCACCTCGTGTTGTGTCATAATGTGTTGGTGACATGGTGAATTTGAGCTTAAGATTGTGATACTGGACACTGAAGACACCTTCAAAATCTTGTGGTGTATTTGACACCAACATAAACCAGAACGGTGCCCCTCCTACTTCAGTGTTTACTGAAACAGCATGACAATCATGACAATGGCAGGACTGGCACTCAGTTTCTCGACATGACTTCGGCATTTATGAGGGTGTGGTCATATTGCAGAGGTCAGAGGTCATTCATATGGCTGTGTAGAAAGTGTCTTGTTGGGATATTGTGAGCGTGATTGCGTACAGCGTTTGTGAGCCGTGATTAGTGTTTATAAACCACACGACCTGTTTTCTCATGACCAGTTTGATCACATTCCATGGATGTACCCAATCAAGGCCCTCAAAGCAAGCAACTTCACACCTGCGGAGGAGTTACCTGGATGTCCACTTTTCCACCTAACTTCCACAGCCCAACAGCGTTTAACCCCTCTTTTGTACTCCTAAGACATCATCTCCTTTATGCAGAAAAGGCCCCGCCCACCCCTGAAGCTGCACCCTTCTGGCCAGGATGTGGTGCAAACCTCTGCTTAATGCTCTAATCAAACGAGCCCATTTGTAGCATCGGGCGTATAAATGACCTCCCACCGCGCTAACCCGATAAGCATCGTCTCCCGTCTGGGTGCGAGGCGTTTCCTGCCCGGCCTGGAGCCCACATTCATCAGGGTAATTGGCCTGCAGCGTAACACCGAGGTCGTTATTACGTGCATTTCCGCGCTGTTAAAAGCGCCGCGCCTCTTAACGCAGGGCCATCCTCGCGAGTGTCCGGCACATCATTACACGCTAAGCGCATGGATCCACACTCGTCGATAAGTCCGTTTTGCGATACGTCTGCGGGCAGGGAGGGGGGCGGGGTCAGGGTGAGAGACAGAAGATGGGGCGAGGGGTGGGATTACTCGTTTTGCATATATCTGGATCTTTTCTCTTTGGCTCAGGCTGTGATTGGCTTTCCGTTGCCCCTGCCTTCTCAGCACACGCCCAGAGCGAGGGGGTGTGGGGAGGGGGTTAGGGAGCAGATCGATGGCGAGAGCATTACAGTAAAACGTATTGATCAGACAGCACAGGAGGCGCAGGAAGAGTGGGAGATGGCCGGGTGATGCAATGCTTAAAGGAATTTATCCTCTGACTTCTGCATTAACCTCCTATTGACTGCTTTGGCGGTCCATAATTAACACTCACTTTAGCTAAAGTGGTTAGTTTCTGCACCAGACCGGACTGGACGGCGGTGTGTGTGTGTGTGTGTGTGTGTGTGTGTGTGTGTGTGTGAGGGAGACAAAGAAGGAGAATGACAGGAGCAAGGGAATGAGAGTTGAAGTTCAAGTGCTGTGTGTGTATGTGTGTGTGTGTATGTGCCAGAAAGACTGTTAGTGAGCAAGCAAGCCCCACTGGACCCACAGGCGATAGAATCGGAGATACCTTTCACATTAGCATGCTATTTCAGCGGCTCTGGCAGTAGGACTATAGACTTTCGGGGCAAATTGAAATGAGTGATTGTATTGGCAATCTGTGGTGAGTGCGGGCCAGATGGGAGAGTCCCAGTCTGAATGTGAGAGGGGTTCATCTGTGCGGACACCACACACGCGTTCTGGGCGCTCTGGCTTTGACCTTACCTGCTTTACTTTGAGATGTGTGAGTGTGGGTGGGCAGGTGAGGGTCTAAGTGTGTGTGAGTGAGTTTCGATACATGCGTGTATACATTTGCATTTCTGTTGCGGCAGAAATAGCCGCGACGTCGAGCTGGGGCTGACTGGCGAGTGTATGAACGGGATGGTGTTTGTGAAAGATGGGTGTGAAGGGGTGTAAACGAACATCAACCGTCCCGCCACAACACCACAACACCTGCTCGTTGCAGTCGGTGGGATGCCTGCCACGTTGCTAACGGAAACGTATCTCATCGCAGGTGTTCTCCCTCCACGGCAACAGCAAGGTCATTGCTGTTTAATTTCCAGGGCCTTCACACATTAATTATGTATTGCACAGTCCCTTCCCACTGTCCCCATGGTGCCACACTTACCGCAGAACGACCTTTTGTGTGTGTGTGTTTGTGTGTGTGTGTGTGTGTGTGTGTGTGTGTGTGTGTGTGTGTGTGTGTGGCAGCATGTCTGTATGAGTAATCATGGGTTTTTGGGTGATCATTTAATAACATTGAGGGTTTGTGTGTGTTCATGTTGGGATGGTATTTATACACATATTGTGCCTGTTTGCACACACATTCTGCTCCTTCCTGTAATTCCCACTTGAATAAATGGTGGTTGAGCATCTTCTCACCCTGAGCCCCCGGACCCAAGGTCACCTAATCAGATTATTTATGAAGTGATGTGTAGCATAATGCTACTTAGCCCATGTTAACAGCTGCTGGTATCAAACCCCGATGCAGAGTCTGGGAGATATATGGCCATGCCGTGTTAATGTCATCTTGGGTGTGTGATGTTGTAGCTATTGAGAGCCGTGTGGGCACAGACGTAGCACTTAGGAGGACAGCCACTCCACCATTAAGAGGCCCTTACAAAACATGGAACCGCAAACAGTGTGTGAGAGGGGCTGTCCCCTGAGCCATTTAGTCCCCTGGGGCCATCCATAACCTCTTCATCTGGAGCTCTCCAGGATCAGCAGGCAAGAGGGGAGACTGCGGAGAGAAAGTGTGTGTGTGTGTGTGTGTGTGTGTGTGTGTGTGTGTGTGTGTGTGTGTGTGTGTGTAGTAGCACGTGTGTGTGATAGAGTATGCCATCAACCCTTTTTATGGTATGTAATTTGGAAGGTAGTTGCCCCACCAGAGAACTGGCCTTTACTTCCAGGTCAAAGGTCATAGACATTCATTATCACAAGGCCCTGATTTATAGCATGTGCACACCGCCGCATTCTTCCCCGCATTTCTGTGAAGTTACGGAGGTGTTTTCAGGCGGTACATGGCGTAAAGATGGCAGTGTGCTGTAATGAGCTCGGGCCCCAGGTGAGGGTCAGGACCAGCACAGGTGTGCCCCGCACGACACCGCGCTCACATTCCTGGGCCATCGCTCAGAGGCAGCGGTGTCGTTCTCCAGCACAAACAAACACACACACACGCCCTTAACTGTGTTGCCTGAGGTTTTGAAGTCGGTGTCGTTAAGAGAACAGGACTTGTGCGTGGGACCGCCCTCAGACTCTTCACATGTGTGTGAAGATCAAAATAAACTGTTGACACACAGAGGCACACAGAACATCAGAATACTTGTCTATTACCTAAATTGTGGTAAACACACACTCTTAATCTTTTCCTAATCTTGTGTTTGTGCCTTATACAGATGTATGTGTCTGTATGTCTGTAGTTCTTTCTGATTGTGTGCTACATGGTCTGAAGTTGTCTGTAACTCTCGGATTGTCTGTAACTGAGCTGTATATGTCTGTAGTTCACTGTGATTATGCTATATGTGTCTGTAGTTCACTGTGATTGTGCTGTGTGTCTGTAGTACACTGGTTATGCTGTATGTGTCTGTAGTTCACTGTGATTGTGCTGTGTGTCTGTAGTTCACTGTGATTGTGCTGTGTGTCTGTAGTACACTGTGATTGTGCTGTGTGTCTGTAGTTCACTGTGATTATGCTATGTGTATCTGTGGTACTCTGTGGTTATGCTGTATGTGTCTGTAGTTCACTGTGGTTATGCTGTGTATATCTGTAGTTCACTGTGGTTATGCTGTGTCTGTAATTCACTGTGGTTATGCTGTGTCTGTAGTTCACTGTGGTTATGCTGTGTATATCTGTAGTTCACTGTGGTTATGCTGTAGACTTCACTCTGTGCCTTGCCTGTGCTGTTGTGCCCCTGCAGATGCCAGTCAAGTCTGGCACAGACTTTGCCACCAGAGGAGGCGCCCATCGACAGACCATACTGGAGCAGTGACGACTCTGACATGCCCCTGCCCTTTGACCTTTCTGACATCATCAGCCGTGTGGAGTCCCTTCTTTGGAGGTAAAGTTGGCTACAGGAACCTACAGGTTGCATCAATGTGTGAAAGTGGGTTAACAAGCTTATACATATTTGGAGTAACTCTGTTATGTTACTGTTGCTTGGAATCTCACACACACACACACACACTCACACATATATACATGCACACGCTCACGCAAAAGTGATCAAACAGAAATGTTACATAATGCCGCTCAGACATTTGAGCTACGTGAGATATTTTCACATGCATATAATACTGCGTTGCTTTTATCAGTAGACACCGACACACTCTAGGAATTCCAACCATAAACCTGCTTTAACGTTGCCCCCTCTGGCCAAGTGTGAGCGAGCAGGACGGGGAGACAGTGGGAGACGCGTAGATCAAACACGTCCCGCTCTGCTGTGTCCCTCTGCAGGATGTAAAGACTCCGTCCAAGACCAGGACATGGAGGAGAGGTGGAGACAAAGAGTCTGACGTAGCATGAAGGAACAGTTGCAGCTAACAACTCAGACCTGGTTTTCTGGTTACCAAACACAGAACACACTCACACACACACACACACACACACACACACACACACACACACACACACACACACACACACACACACACACACACACACACACACACACATACACACACACACACACACACACACACACACACACTCACACACACACACACACACACACACACACACACACACACACACACACACATACACACACACACACACACACACACACACACACACACACACACACACACACACACACACACACACACATCCCCAGACAACACATACACAAACCACCAGACTCCACCACCGGACGGATGACCGGTTGGATGGACAAATGTGCAACAATGGTGAAGCCTAGATGTGACCTCTCACCTCACCACCCATCTCCCCCATCTCTGTAGTGCTTTAATGGAAATGCATAGTCAACATTTCAGCCATAGCATCCACCACGTAGTCATCTAGCTGTGAATGTTTTGCCATTCCGTGTAACCTATGTTAACAAGCCTTGTCTAACGTTCAGCACATATACACAGTACACACTGCGCTTAAAACTGCTACCCCCCCCCCCCCCCCCTCACCTCACCCCTGCTAGTTGTCTGCTGAGCTTCTGAGAGAAAGAGTAAGATAGGATCCTAGCAACCAGGATATGAGGTCATGGGCCACAATGACTTATGATGTCATTAGGTGTCATGTGTGTGCTGTAGTCTATAGTCGTGCGCGTCAGTATTCTGTCATTATTGTGTGTTTGCTCTTGTGTGTGAAAGTTTGCACTTGTATGTGGTTTTGTGTGCGCGCGCGCGCGTGTGTGTATGCATGTGTGTGTGCATGTGTGAGCAGTTGTATCTGTGCATGCATGAATGCACATTTGAGAACTGGAAGATTAGTTATTTGTTTGGGTGTGTTTGGCCAAATGATTGGCGTTGTGTGGAGTTTCATGTGTAAGTGGGTGAAGAGGATGTTTGAGTCTTTGCTGTGATGCTATGCCCACATGAAATGTCCTGGTTGGTTATTTTGAAATCAAACATTTAATGCAAACTTTAATAAGTATAAAGGCTCTATTTAAAAATATTTGATTTTCCCCTTGAGATGTTTGAAAAAGCCAAATGTCTTGCAGTATTCAGACTGTCATGAGATGTTGCATTGCAAATCATGTGAACGTAGCTTAAATATGCGTGTGTGTGTTTGTGTGTGAGTGATTTTGCGCTTGTGTGTATGTGTATGGGTGTGTGTGTGTGTTTGCCTTACCTCTGTGTGTGCTTGTGCCCTTGCAAACACACGGCCATGAATGTGTGTTCTCCCAGGTTGAGTAATGTTAATAGGACCAGAACCCGGACTGAACCCTTCCCTCGCTGCTCCGCGTAGCTCTGCCCGCTTAGTTGGTGTTTAAGGCCTCATTATTCTGTAGGCTCCACTATCTCTACCCTGCTGGAGAAGGAACGTGCGATCATCTCCAAACAGCTGCCATGTTGAAGAAGGAGATACACAAGAACCACAGTTAAACAAATGAAGGAAGAGAGGAGTTCTGAGCTGCCGGCAGACGACTGAAGCATGTGTGTAAAGACGAGTGAAGCGAGTGTGTAAAGACGAGTGAAGCGTGTGTGTAAAGAAGAGTGAAGTGTGTGTGTAAAGATGAGTGAAGCGTGTGTGTAAAGAAGAGTGAAGCGAGTGTGTAAAGATGAGTGAAGCGTGTGTGTAAAGAAGAGTGAAGCGTGTGTGTAAAGATGAGTGAAGCGTGTGTAAAGAAGAGTGAAGCGTGTGTAAAGATGAGTGAAGCGTGTGTAAAGATGAGTGAAGCGTGTGTGTAAAGAAGAGTGAAGCGTGTGTGTAAAGATGAGTGAAGCATGTGTGTAAAGATGAGTGAAGCGTGTGTAAAGATGAGTGAAGCGTGTGTGTAAAGACGAGTGAAGCGTGTGTGTAAAGACGAGTGAAGCGTGTGTAAAGATGAGTGAAGCGTGTGTGTAAAGACGAGTGAAGCGTATGTGTAAAAATGAGTGAAGCGTGTGTAAAGATGAGTGAAGCTTGTGTAAAGATGAGTGAAGCGTGTGTAAAGACGAGTGAAGCGTGTGTGTAAAGACGAGTGAAGCGTGTGTGTAAAGACGAGTAAAGCGTATGTGTAAAGCACCAGAACTCTAAAGAATGACTGTTGGAGTCGGGCTCCCTTCATACGTGGATGGTGTTTCTGTCGTCAGTGTTACAGTAGAAGACCTGTGTTAGCACATGCGGTGTGTTTTATACCTTTCAGGTTTTAGAGATACTGATGGTTGCTACGTACATGCTGTTTTGGTTTGTATTTTTAAACAGTGTTTATTTTCTCTCTCTCTCTGCATTGTTCCAGTTTTTTTTTCTTTTTGCGCTCAAAGCCTGCTGCATTTCTGAAAGCGTTGTGTGTGTAAAGCACTAGCTATACTAGAAAATAAAACATATCCTGTTTTCTCCCTGCCTGTTGAAGTCTTTAATGAGTGTCAGAACAGTATGCACAGTGGTCCAAACATACAACTCCACTTCCAAAAACTCCCGTTTGCTGGAACAACTTCACTAAGCTCCTTTGATACTGTGGCACACAGCTAGAAAATCTTCTTCAGCAGAAGTGGTTGTTTGCCAGTGTGGTGATGATGTACGGAGGTGGCAGGGTCAGTGAGCAGCAGGGGTCAGACGGTAACAGGGGTCAGTGAGGAGACAGCAATGAGTTATGTCTGTATGGAACAAACGTTTGTTGTGTGTTTACATATGAAATATGCTATGGTCATGTGATATGTCACAGCACTTAAACAGTTAAGTGAATCATATGCAGGCTGGGTGTTTAGTGTATGTCAATTTAAATGATCAACTTTTAATAGCCTCCTGGACACCTTTGAATCCATTTTAACCAAATATATTTGGTCACCTGGAGGGCCAGCTACACACTCAAACACACACATTTTAAAGACTCATAGGCATTTGTAGTTATGGTGATTTTTAAATTAAATAACTTTTCACTATGTATATTTGTTGCTGAATATTTGAGAAATGTATAATATTTAGTTCATGCAAATCACCATTAACCTTTTCTTTTGAACATTTGCATTATTGTAGTGTGACGTTTTAAATTTATGGCACAACACCTGTGCAAAGATTCAAATCCAGTAATGCCAGTCATGTGTTGTAATAGTAAAATGTTTTACAAATGTGAAAATGCTGATTAGACAGATGGTGACCAAGCCCTTGCCTGCTGCTTTGATGACTCAAGCGTTTTCTGAAGTTTCTCTCCATTCCTGTGATATGCAGGTGCTCTCAAATGTATTCTGGCTAATTATCATTTATCTCCAGGTAAGCTCTGACCAGAGGGCTGACCACTCTGAAAGCCACAAGCACCTGTTTATGGGTCCCCACACTACCCACTACTACCTCTGTAAATTCCCCAGGAGGGAAAAGATGATCCCAGTACCAATGTTTAGTAGTACCAATTTGTTGGTACCAAACCACCTGCCTTGTGTAGGTCCCCTTAGAGCCCCCAAATATCTCTGACCTCTGAAGGTGTCCTGTGGTATCTGGCACCAGTACGTTAACAGCACATCCTTTAAGTCCTGTAAGTTGTGAGGTGGGGCCTCAGTGAACCGGACTTATTTTTCCAGCACATCACAGATGCTCCATTGGACGGAGATGTGTGGAGTTTGGAGGCCAAGTCAACATCTTGAGCTCTTTGTCATGTTCCTCACATAATTCCTGAACACTTTTTGCAGTGTTGCGGGGCACATTACCCTGCTGAACGAAGCCACTGCCCTTAGGGAAAAGTATTTCTATTCATTCTAACAGTGTTTAAGTAGGTGGTACATATAAAAGTGACACACATGAATGCCAGTACTGAGCATTTCCCAGTTAAGCATCACACTGGTTGCCTTCTTCTCCCAGTGCATCCTGGGGCCATCTCTTCTTCAGGTTAGTGATACACACACACACCTGGCCTTGCACATGATATAAGAGAAAACATGATTCATCACACCAGGTCACCTTCTTCCACTGCTCCACAGTTCAGTCCTGATGTTCATGTGACCATTGTAGGTGCTTTTGGCTGGGGTCAGAGGTCAGCATGGGCACTTAAACATCAAGAACTGACTGTTCTCTTGATGCCTAGTAAATCCTACCCCTGTTATTCACTTCACCTGTCAGGGTTTTATGTTGGTGAGTGGGTGCGTGTTTCATCTTACTGTGTGAACCGTATATAGAGACCACCACAGTTTTCAGACACATTCCTGGTAAATGAAACGTACATCTCTCCCAAGCCTACACCTTTCTAAAGTGCATTTAGTTCTATGAGAAGCATCCTGGTCAGCTACAAATCTGATTTGCTACAATAAGGAAAGCATGGATATTATGTATAGAAACCTGAGCTAAGTCTGGAGCACAACAAATCTGACCATTGACCCTGGAACTGAGTGTTCTGTCCACAGTGTTTCCTTTATGTGATTTCCTAAAAATAGAACACTTGTGTTTCCATCTAACACCAGAAATATAGTATATGTATGGTTAATTAAATATGCAGTAATTATTGGTTAGCTTGTTGTTTTCCCATCTGTAAATAATGTAATTCAGGGACTGTAGAGCACACTGAAGCTTTTACACTAGTCTTAGCCCAAAACTCAGGTAACAGGTGTGTGTGTGTGTGTGTGTGTGTGTGTGTTTCTTCTCCTACCTGTCCTGTCTCCAGGTCTATATACATACTGATGAGTTGGTTGCTCTGTGTGACAGCAGGTCCCCAGAGTGTGTGTGTGTTCCCTGATGATAAACACATTCACTCCGTTAACTGCTAGTGAGTGGGTCTGTCAGATCCATGAGTATCCTGGTTAACATGTCCATTCAGTGCTGCCATAGCAACACCCTTCAGTGTTCTGCGGGGTTAGATGGCTACCCAGGTGTCATGGCTGCCTCTACTATGCCAGAGCATGTGCGGTGAGGACCAGCATGGGGGGTTGATCTTGATAGATTATTATTGATAGTTTGAGTTCCCCTCTATCCCATATACGTCCTGCTAGCAGAAACAATCGTTATCTTATTCAGGGATCAGTAGTTTAGATCATTTCTGTCTTGCTCAGTATTCATTCTTACCTAAGTATCCACATTAATGACCTCTAGTTTTTACTGTAGACTAACAGCATTTCAGTATGAAGAAAGACAGAGAAGGGCGGATTCATTGAACATGGGGGTTTGAAGTGACCCTAGAGAATAACTTTGTCTCTGGGATTACTTAGTGTTGTCCTTGGAATCTGTGATCCTGTGATCTCATATGTGTGTGTGTGAGAGAGAGTGTGTGTGTGTGTGTGTGTGTGTATGAATATATAAGAGAGTGATAGAGGATGTGTAAAAAAAACACATTTTCCTCGACATGGGCTCAGATGGTGATGTGGAGTGTGTGGGATACTAAGACCAGTGTGTGTGTGTGTGTTTGCTCTTGTGAAAGTCCCTTGAAGAACCTCCTGTGAGTCACTCCTTGATGTTTTTGGCTCTCAGCTGTGTGTGTGTGTGTGTGTGTGTGTGTGTGTGTGTGTGTGTGTGTGTGTGTGTGTGTGTGTGTGTGTGTGTGTGTGTGTGTGTGTGTGTGTGTGTGTGTGTGAGTGAGTGTTTGTGTGTGAGTGAGTGTTTGTGTCTGTGGATGTTTTCTGAAGTCCTTCCACTGGCGGTGGTCACGTGTCTGTGTCTGTGTCCCCTGTGAGGGGCACATGCAGTCACACTCCCATCCTCTCGGACGGGATGGAGTAGTGGCCTGACCCAGTTCCTGTCCTCTCCCTGAGTACTGGCACCCGGTGGACCCAGAAAAACCTCAATCACACCATAGACCCTAAAAGTGACCACCAGCCAGGCCACCACACACACACACACACAAACACACACACCCACACACATGCGCGCACATGCACATATACAGACACATAAACCCCTCCCCCAGCACAAACAAGGCCGATGCTACCAAGGCTCTTTGTAAGAGTAAACATTTATGGAGCCAGTGTTTGCAGCCTATGGTGGAGTGGTGGATCACAACTACACCTCCTTCAGCCTCCACCTGCCCACAACTTCAGTCTGCCTGGCTGGAATAAAGCCATCTCCATCTCATTGAAAGTGGATGAAAGGTCTGCTTAATATCACTGGCCTGTGTGTGTGTGTGTGTGTGTGTGTGTGTGTGTGCTCCTTCTCCAGGACAAGCATTTCAAGTCTCTGTGCTTCCCCCCTATCCCATATATGTCCTTATCATGTCTAATGCCTTTTCTGGACACAGGCTGGAAGAAAGACGTCTATTAGAGGAGCATTAAGATGTCTTGATAGGCAGCCTGCTGAATGAGACAGAGTGAGAGAGAGAGTGAGAGCGATAGAGAGATGTAATCACTGTGAGAGGTATTCACCTTATCTACTCCAACCTTGAAGGGTATCTACGTCTGAGGACTTCTTCCTCTCCACAGCACCCCCCCACACACACACACACACACACACACACCCCACTGGGCTCCCCTCTCTGCTCCTTGATTGACAGGTGCTGTAATGAGGCCGTGAATAGCTGTGGGCTCCAGCCTTCCAAATAACTCGTCCGTCAAATTACACCCCGCCCCCTGCTGCTCCCCCGGTGGCCTGGACGATCTATTTATTTGTCTGTTTATTTGCTTGGTTTAAATATTTGGTGGGGAAAATATTGAATTTTTGTCCCCCGGTCAGAGTGCTCATATTTAGTTAATAACGAGAGTAGAGGAGGTTGTTTGCTCTGAGAGGAGAGGAGGGAGCAGGGTTCGGGAGGGCAGCTTGATTTAAGGAAGTCCTCGGAGAAAGGAGACGACCTCCTTCCCCGGCCGCCCAGGCCACTCACACTACCTCCTCCTTCTCTCCTCCTCCTCTCCCCTTCTCTCCTCTCTTTCTTCTCTCCATCTCCTGTTCTGTCTCGCTGTGATTTCTGCTAGCTTTAACATTCACCGTTTAGAATGTCCCATCAGGAAACATAGATGAGCCTGTTCTCCACCCGTTCTCCACCCGTTCTCCACCCATTCTCCACCCGTTCTCCACCCGTTCTCCACCCGTTCTCCACCTGTTCTCCACCCTCTGGTTCCTGTTCTTCTTTCACACTTTCTGCTCTTCCAAAGGAAACCTGTTATGTCAGGATGCTGTGGGTCTTCACTCTTCAGCTTTATGTCAAGATAGAGAAACGAAAGGCAGATTTGGGTTTGATGACTATAACAGGAGAGGATCTGGCGAGGCCTTCAAGGGAGAAGATCTCTAAACGCTCTCTGGACACATGTAGACTCGGCCTGCCTGGACACACCTCCTTCAGCCTCCACCTGCCCACACCTTCAGTCTGCCTGGCTGGAATAAAGCCATCTCCATCTCATTGAAAGTGGATGAAAGGTCTGCTTAATATCACTGGCCTGTGTGTGTGTGTGTGTGTGTGTGTGTGTGTGTGTGTGTGTGTGCGCTCCTCCAGGACAAGCATTTTAAATCTCTGTGCTTCCCATACATGCCTTTATGTTGCACAGAGATTTAGGGGCTGAACAGTGTATGTAAACGTCTCGGTGCAAATGTGTGAACCCAGAGAATTGACGGTCCATTCAGAGAAGTACAGCGGTGTGAACCTTGTGAGTGCAGTGAGGATGATGGGGTTGTGGAAGACAGAGAGGGAGGAGAGACATGTGTCTGGGTGTGGTCTGTGCTGTCCGACCTCCTGCTGATGTGGGGTGTGAGCGGGTCACCCCACACACCCCTCTCTGCATGTTGCTGTTGAGTTACCCGTGGCAACACAAGCCCGCTGCTCATCAATACAGTCGATCGGCTAACGCTTTCACTCCTGAACGAACTGACAGTAGTGGCCTGGGGGTCTGCCCCAACAACCCCACATGCCCCGCCCCTTTTCTTTTAAAAAAAAACACATATATCATAGAGAGAGAGAGAGAGAGAGAGAGAGAGAGAGAGAGAGAAAGAGAATAACTTGTGAGATGAGTGCCTTCATATGCCTCTATCAGTAAGTTAATAAGTACGAGGCTCCACCCAGCGCATTGATTCCTGTTTTAAAGGCTGTTTAGTCAATACTTCTCCATCTGTCTCTCTTAGCTCATAAATGAAGTGCCCAGAATCGACTAGCCTGCCTGTCTATAAAAGCCAACATACTAATGAAGACTTGCTCACGAGCACTGGCATGCACACTATATGCATACATGCTAATCGAGACAGAGGCGCACACACACACACACACAAACACACACACACACCAATCATGATAATTGCCTACTGGTCTGGTTGATTTTAAATACCTCTTGTCAGCGCAACGGCAGCCATTCTGGTTTCATAGATTTTTTTTCCTACCCCCCAACCCCACCTCTCTCTCTCTCTCTCTCTCTCTCTCTCTCTCTCTCTCTCTCTCTCTCTCTCTCTCTCTCTCTCTCTCTCTCTCTCTCTCTCCTCCAACGACTGTGTAGGTCAGCTTTAAAGGTTGTGTCTGCTCATTTGTCAGACAGCACTAGCCAAAAGCATGCGGGTGCCCACCGTTCGTCATCTCGATCAATTATGAATCATGCATGCGGTGCTCGTGTGCTTTAGGCTGGCCAGTGCACTTACTCATTGAGGCTGCTCAATACGTCAGCCTTGCCTTCATCTCAATAGTGGTGAATTAATGTTGCCATTAACCTACTGTAGATACATCTGATAAATATGTATCCGGATGCAAGTCCAGCGAGTGGGAAAGTTGTTTGCAGCACAAGTTGCAGTTTGGCACGTTGTGGGGACCAGCGTATCATGTTAAATAATCCTTCCTGTTCCATGACGCCCCTGTTTCGCTGTGGTCAGGCCAGTCAGGAAAGGGTTAAAACCGTCGCTCTACAATCCTTCACATCAGCTTCTTTGCCTCATATGAGGTTAAATGAGGTCATTGCGAGTCATTGTTGGTTTGTAACAGTGACACCACACCCCCCACAGCGAGCGTGTTTTCATCTCCTCAGATGACAGCGTTTCTCCAGGAGAGCGGAGATGTGCAGCCATCTTTGCAGGTCTGTGTGTGTGTGTGTGTGTGCGTGTGTGCGTGTGTGAATCAGTTGGGATTCTGTCATTCCTCATGTACACCTGGAGGAAAAGTGAGGTCAGGGGTAAAAGGTGAAAGTTAACCTTGGAAGTGGGGAAGTGGTTTATTCAAACTGAGGACATTGCAAGGGTGTGTGTGTGTGAATGGGTGCGTGTGTGTGAATGGGTGTGTGTGTGTGAATGGGTGTGTGTGTGTGAATGGGTGCGTGTGTGTGAATGGGTGCGTGTGTGTGTGTCTGTGTGTATTATCGGGAAGAATGATACCTCTGAAGTTCTGCTGGACTGAGCGTCATGTGGTGGTGTTGTGAAGACCATGGACTCTCTTTTAGGCCCAGGTGGTGTGTGTATGTGTGTGTGTGTGTGTGTACATGTGTGCATTTGTGTACAGAGTAAAAAGAGTCGTCTGACAGTAACTCTTCTTTCCTCTGTGCTGTTTCCGGATCAATCCAACTCCCAGCATGCACTGCATGCCTGACCTCAAAGCTAAACACAAGGACCACACTATAAAGCACACACACTGAGGCACTGGACCTTGAAGCTCCACTCAACGACAAAGAAGAGAATCATTGTATTATGGAGCGTGTGTGTGTGTGTGTGTGTGTGTGTGTGTGTGTGTGTGTGTGTGTGTGTGTGTGTGTGTGTGTGTGTGTGTGTGTGTGTGCATGTGTTCAAGGGGGAGAGGATATTGTTGTTCAGCATACACATCCTTAGTAGTCTGGGTGTGTATTTAGCTGTAGGCTCTTTCTCTGCGATGAGAGAGAGACAGCTAGAGGAAGACAAGTCTGTCTGCCTTCACCAGCTTTGTTCATACTTCACTCTCTGTGAAGGGCAATGGTACTCTCTCTGTGCCCCTCTCTCCTTCTCTTCCTCTCTCTCCTTCTCTTCCTCCCTCTCTCTCTCTCCCTCTCTCCCTTGTTCCTTTGCTCCTGTTCTCTGTCCGGGGAGTCATTATTGCTTTGGTGAATATTTCATGGCCCTCAATACATCTGAACAGACACCTGCCAACCTCTCTTATGCGCATGCATACACACACACACACAGACACATACACACACAATCATACACACACAGTCATACACACATTCAAAAGATCACAGATCAAAATAGCACTCTTCTGCAGCTCTGCCCTGTGTTCGTCTCACACACACGCACACACACTCACTCACACACACACACACACATGCACAGATGTAATGCTGCATGCTTGACAGAGGGTTTCTTCACTGATGTGAGGGAGAGTGCCTCTGTTGTCCTCTCACTGGCTACTTCTCTTTGCTGTACAACGACTGAGAGCTTTTCCCGCCGATGTCTTAGATTCTGAGATGAAAAAGGAGCTTCACAAGCTGTCTCTCTCTCTCTCTCTCTCTCTTTCTCTCTCTCTGTTTATGTGTGTGTGTGTGTGTGTGTGTGTGTGTGTGTGTGTGTGTGTGTGTGTACGTCTGTACGTCAGTGTGTGCATGTGAGATACGATCTGAGACCGAATGTGAATACTAACCTGCTCCTCGCCCCCATTTCTGACCTTGAATATGCCTGGTTCTATCTCTCTCTCTCTCTTTCTCTCTCTTTCTCTCTGCTCTTCTCTTACAGACCAGTCTTGCATCACACTGTAACGCTCTTTCTTTATCTTGCTATCATGTCTGTAGTGTTTCTTTCCCTCTTTAAAAGACTGAAGGAAAAAGTTGCCAATAAAATATTCAGCTGTGATTTAAGCACATCTTGTGATTGAGCATGTGTGTGCGTGTGTGTGTGTGTGTGTGTGTGTGTGTGTGTGCGTGTGTGTGCGTGCGTGTGTGTGCATGTGCGTGCGTGTGCGTGCGTGTTTGAGCGAGAACCCTCATCCATAAGTCAGAACACTCTGGTCATCTCCAGGTTTCCTTGTCAAGTTGGCAGATGGTTTCGGTGCCCATTTGAAGTGTGGATCTTCTTTATTCCACAACAGCTTTGAGAAGGCCTTCCCACAATCCTCCACACCTCTCACTACCCATAACCAGCATGCTCCCAGAAGGCTTGTGTGCAGCAACACACGCTAAAGTCTGCCTCCTTGATTTCACTGACCACTGATCTCTGACCCCTGCCTTTCATGTTCATGTTTGACTGTTATGGTGTCCACACAAAGGTGTTCTCGTGAACACTCTCACAAGCACACGTAGGTGGAGAGGTGTTCTCGTGAACACTCTCACAAGCACACGTAGGTGGAGAGGTGTTCTCGTGCACACTCTCACAAGCACACGTAGGTGGAGAGGTGTTCTCGTGCACACTCTCACAAGCACACGTAGGTGGAGAGGTGTTCTTGTGAACACTCTCACAAGCACACGAAGGTAAAGAGGTGTGCACACTCGAATGCTTAAGTCTTTGTCTAAGTTTGCAGGAGTGGTTCTCCAGAAACAGTGCGTGTGCATCCTCAGCGAGGATCCTGAGGTCCTGTGAGACAGAGAAAGAAACAGAGGGAGAGAGTGATTATGTGAAATGTAATGTTTGATTCCATTCCATGGTTCCTGGTGATTAGACGAATAAATGTCAGTCCTATTTTGGTGAGATGGAGAAATGTGTTCAAGGACAGCTGAGAGACAGTAGAAAGGAGAGAAAGGAAATACCTTCAGATTAGCAGATGAGTGGGCTAATCCCATAATCTGGGCCAAACAGGGGTGAAGAGAGGTGGAATGAGGGAGAGGCATGACTGTGTCCATCCTTGGCCAGCTCAGAGCAGGTCAAGGGCATGTTGTGTGTGTAAGACAGAGAACAGGAGAGGAGAAAGATGAGAATTTCTGAGTAATAACTTTATTGATTTGAATTCCTCTTTATCCTTTTGGCTACTTTTTCCCGCTGTCTGAGAGGGACCTGTAGTGCCTGTAGCTGCTCCTCCAGGACTGCAGGTGGTGCTGCGTTCGCTTTGCAGACACCCAGCAGCCATTCCAGGCCCACGTTTGAATTCAGAAAAACATGAATGTTCCAGTGAGGTTTGGGGGGGATTATAAAGCACATTTATAAGGTTAGAGCACTTTATTAGCTGCATTAATGGGAATAGAAGTACTCCATACAGATAGTAAAGTGTGTGTGTGTGTGTGTGTGTGTGTGTGTGTGTGTCCCCTGACAGAACTCCTTACACTCACATCCCTGTAGCAACTCATCAGGTAACTCACCTGCTCCATCTGACCTGCCATACCATACTCAGAGAAGCACAAAACATATGGCTCTCTCTCTCACACACTCTCTCTCTCTCTCTCCTCTCTCTCTCTCTCTCTCTCTCTCTCTCTCACACACACACACACACACTCTCTTCTTTTTCTTTCAGCTTTTTTTTCTCCATCTTACTGTTTCTTCCCTTATCATCACTCCAGGAGAGTGGAGTGATAAATATTGAGAGCAGTTTAGAGTCGATCCATCTAGCAGAGGATTTGTTTCAATATTGTTTGCAATGAGCCCAACCTTCTTTCACCAGCCTGCCACTCAGACAGGAAGGGGGCGGGGCCTGGGACCTGGGACCGCCCCTTGCTTTGGTTCAGCATCTACTCATGCTCCACATGCAACTGACAACAACATGCAACTACAACAACTGGGAATTGTGAGAAAGAAGTGGATCATTGAGGATCAGAGAATAGAACAGTGGAACGGTTTAATCCCAGGTGAGTCGGACTGTGGATAATCTCAGATAATCTGTTCTTCGGCAGGTTGTGTCTTTGTGTTTTTCGTATGTTGTTGCTACAGCTTTTTCTTTGGTTCATAGAAGTTCTGGACCTCCCTGTCCACCCTTCTCCTGCTCACTGGTGGAAACGTCTGGAATATTCAGTGGAGAAGAGGAGACAAGGTGTAAACAGCTAAAGGAAAGAGTGATGGAAAGGAGAGAGAGAGAGAGAGAGGTGAAGGAGTACCTGTACTCAGAAGGAAAGAAGGATGCAGAAGGAGAAACAGCAGAGCGGTATAAATGGGTTTGGAGAGAGAAAGAGGGATGAAAAGAACTGGGGTGGGGGGGGGGGGGGGGGCTTGGGCAGCCTGAGAGGAACAGCCAAAGGGCATGAAGAATCTTCTCCCTCTCCATCAGACCCTCATGACTATTACATACTGCCCTGAAAACTCTCCCTTCCTCCCTCCCCCCCTCTCTCTCTCTTTCTTTTTCTCCATCAGCCTGTCTGTCTTTTCTTCTTCTCCTTTTGGTCTCAGTGTCTTCTCCTCTTCTTCTCTTTACTTGTTATTGTTTCTTCTTGTCAACAGTTCAGAGTTCTTGATTTCCTTTTAATCAGTTAGTGCTCAGCGATGTGTCAGAGTTCGCTTAACAAGCACGAAAGCAACAAAATCTGTCTCTCTGTCTGTTTGTGTCTGTCTGTTCCTCTATCTGTCTGTTCCTGTTTGTCTGTTCCTCTGTCTGTCTCTTTCAGCTGCTCCTGCAGATGTGAGCAGGTCCTGGATGGAGGAGACAGCTGCATGTGTGTGGTGGATGTGTGTTTCACCACCAGAGACCTGGCTCTCCTCGAAGACACAAGCTGGGTTGAGTGTTTGGCCATGTGAGGGAATGTTAGAGACAGGTCTGTTACACACACTCAAAAACACACACACACACACACACACACACACACACACACACACACACACACACACACACACACACACAAGTCAACAAAAGACACCTGGGCATTCTGTTCCATCTACATTAAAAAAAAACCACGATCCAAACACATCCTTCATAAGTGTGTGTGTGTGTGTGTGTGTGTGTTTGTGTGTGTTTGTTTGTGTGTGTGTGCATGCTCGTGTCAGTGTGACTAACCTAATTTTTCTCACCAACAGAGCACTAAAGGTGTATAAATTTCATTTCTTTATTTTGAAATTCACCCAGAGCAATTCAATAAATCGCGTCATGAAACAGAAGTTTGGAACTGAGCTCGGGGATAACATGCAATGAGATCTCAAATAAATCTGATCAATGACTCCATGAGCCAATAGACTCTGAGTGCTTCTCCTGTTGCTATGCTGCCGAGTTTTAAGCATTTGATCGTGTTAGTCAGTTCGGTCTCACTTCACACGAAGCCCTGAAGACACCTTCCTCCAAACAGCACGGCCATCTACAGTAAAGACATGAGGACACCTTCCTTCCTGAGGACACCTTCCTTCCTGAGGACACCGTCTGTGTTGAAGCTCCCTGTCCTGCTTGCTACTACACACCCATGTTACGCTCGGTATTATACAGACTACTCAAAAAGTACATAACCATCTGCATTCAGTTTGTGTCTTCACTCAGATCCCTGTCTAGCAAGAAATGAATTAGAACAGAAAGGCCCGTCCCCTCCACCAGGGGGTAGAGGGCTGAG
>NW_027506928.1:745000-753179 GCF_052324685.1 Brachyhypopomus gauderio | reverse complement strand
ACGGGATACCCGCTCACTTACGTCATCAACAGCGGCCGTCCGCCGTGTGTTTACAGATGACGCGCAAAAGGCGCGACCCCTGCGAGATTATGGGCGGAGGAATCACGTGACAGAGACACCGGACGTGAAGCAGGAAGCCGTGACCACGTGACCCGCGTGTGTCTCCACCCCGGTGCCGGTCAGGCGGACCGGGCGTGTTGGGGCTGAACACCAGCCACAGCCTGCACGAGTCTCCCTTCCTGTTTACTCCTGCATTTACTTAAGGAACTCTGATGGGTTATTGTTTTATTACATTATTTTTATGCTTTATTACATTTTATGCTTGTTTTTCTTGCAATTTGAGTGTTTTATTACCGTATGTTTGTTTTCTTCTATTAATTCTGTAAATTACTTTGAGTTGCATGTATGTATGAAATGTGCTATACAAATATAGATTATTATTATTACACACCTGTGTCTTGTAACAGTGAGCTGACCAGTGAAAGACCCTGTGATTATAATGGAGCAGGAACGAGGTTCAGAAACAGGTCTCTCTCACACACACACACCACTCACACTCCTCTCTCTCTCTCACACACACACCACGCTCTCACATACACACACCACTCACACTCCTCTCTCTCTCACACACACACACATCAATCACACTCCTCGCTCTCACACACACACCACTCACACTCCTCTCTCTCTCTCTCTCTCACACACACACACACATCAATCACACTCCTCGCTCTCACACACACACCACTCACACTCCTCTCTCTCTCTCTCTCTCTCTCACACACACACCACGCTCTCACATACACACACCACTCACACTCCTCTCTCTCTCTCTCACACACACACACCACTCACACTCCTCTCTCTCTCTCACACACACACACCACTCACACTCCTCTCTCTCTCTCTCACACACACACACCACTCACACTCCTCTCTCTCTCTCACACACACACACCACTCACACTCCTCTCTCTCTCTCACACACACACACCACTCACACTCCTCTCTCTCTCTCTCTCTCTCTCTCTCACACACACACACCACGCTCTCACATACACACACCACTCACACTCCTCTCTCTCTCACACACACACCACGCTCTCACATACACACACACACACCACTCACACTCCTCTCTCTCTCTCACACACACACCACGCTCTCACATACACACACCACTCACACTCCTCTCTCTCTCTCTCTCACACACATACACACACCACTCACACTCCTCTCTCTCTCTCTCACACACACACACACACACACATCAATCACACTCCTCGCTCTCACACACCCACCCACCCCGCTCTCTCTCTCTCTCTCTCACACACACACATCAATCACACTCCTCGCTCTCACACACCCACCCACCCCGCTCTCTCTCTCTCACACACACACATCAATCACACTCCTCGCTCTCACACACCCACCCACCCCGCTCTCTCTCTCACACACACACACCACACTCTCACATACACACACCACTCACACTCCTCTCTCTCTCTCACACACACACATCAATCACACTCCTCGCTCTTTCTAACCCAAACTCTGTACTGGTAAAAACTGTTTTTTGGTTTGTCCTGTAACCCCTTGTTTCTAGTTTCCAATGGTGTTTACCACACAGAAGAGGACATATGCAGAATGCAGAATCAGAATCATATGCAGAATCAATGCAGAATGATGCTGGAAATGTATTGTAAACAAAAACATACAAATTAAAGCTGCAATGGTAGCATAAAGTCCATACATTTCTAACCCTAACCCCTAAACCCCCTAACCCCCCTAACCCTAAACCCCCTAACCCCTAACCCCAAACCCCCTAACCCTAACCCATTAACCACATACCCCCCAACCCCGTAACCCTAAACCCCTAATTTTGCCCCTTTTGGTTTCATCCCATTTTGATTTGCATGAACAAACAAAAATGCAGCTTCATTTAAGCAACTGGTTTATTTCACTGTTAAATAAAAAAGAAAGCAAACCAGATATAATCAGAGGAACCAAACAGAACGGTCATGTTTTAAAGGCGGGATTTATACAAGCATGGAATGCTGGAGAGGCGGAGATTGTTCCCTTGGTAGCGGTCATGAGGAAGGACAACACCGCTCTCTCCTACAGAAATGAAAATGTGTGTGTGTGTGTGCACGCGTGCTGGGTTCAGCATGCTTGAGCCATGATGAAACTGGACTGTGTCACCATCACACAGACCATCACAATGTGATCTTAGTATTGCGGAAGCTGGAGTTGTCCCTGAAAAAAAGAGAGAGAACCAGAGTGAGAGAGAGAGAGAGAGAGAGAGAGAGAGACAAGGATCCCCACCATCTGACCCCTCCAAGTGTCTGTGGGTGTGTATGACAATTTGTGTGTGTGTGTGTGTGTCATCCTGTGTGTGTGTGTCATACTTGAGGCTGTCGTTGTGGGTCTTGTACTCCATGATGGTGTTGGGTGGCAGGTTGAGGACACGACGTAAGGTGTCCCTGATGCGGGACGTCGTCACCTGATCACTGGCTGTTTTATTCCAGATGGACAGAATGTCTTCCTGGAAAAGTGCACACACACACACACACACACACACACACCAAATACCCAGCAAATTTAGTCTATTTTATAACAAATATCCACAAGAAATACTTGAAATGCCCAAATAACCCCCCCCCCCCCCCCCCCCCCCATCGCTGTAGTGCTGCACCCACCTGGAAGCGTATGGACACCACCACCCCACACACCTCCTCCCCCACCATGAACTGCTCCCCCAGCATGGCCAGGATGATGTTCTCCCAGAAGCGTGAGGCCAGACCCTTACGCAGACGGATGATCCACTTTCCCCCACTCTTATTAGCCTCGTCCTGGAACACACACACACACACACACACACACACACACACACACACACACACACACACACACACACACACACACACACACACACTCATTAGCCTCGTCCTGGAACACACACACACACACACACACACACACACACACACACACTCTTATTAGCCTCGTCCTGGAACACACACACACACACACACACACACACTCTTATTAGCCTCGTCCTGGAACACACACACACACACACACACACTCTTATTAGCCTCGTCCTGGAACACACACACACACACTCTTATTAGCCTCGTCCTGGAACACACACACACACACACACACACACACACTCTTATTAGCCTCGTCCTGGAACACACACACACACACACACACACACACACACACACACACACACACACTCTTATTAGCCTCGTCCTGGAACACACACACACACACACACTCTTATTAGCCTCGTCCTGGAACACACACACACACACACACACACACTCTTATTAGCCTCGTCCTGGAACACACACACACACACACACACACACTCTTATTAGCCTCGTCCTGGCACACACACACACACACACACACACACACACTCTTATTAGCCTCATCCTGGAACACACACACACACACACACACACACACACAGACTTATTAGCCTCGTCCTGGCACACACACACACTCTCTTATTAGCCTCATCCTGGAACACACACACACACACACACACACACTCTTATTAGCCTCGTCCTGGCACACACACACACACACACACACACACACTTTTTAGCCTCGTCCTGGAACACACACACACACACACACACACACACACACACACTCTTATTAGCCTCGTCCTGGCACACACACACACATACACACACACGTTCGCGCAAGTTCTGGTTCACTCTATTTCTTATAGTAACTCTACCTCTTATCGTACACCTCACTACTGTTACATACACTTTACTGCATCTGCTGCACTGTCATTCTATTATTTGTTATTTATGTGATGTTAGTTGTCTTGTGTTTTTATATCTGCACATTGGAGTTATGCTGTGCACTCTGTTGTAAAGTCTGAATGACAATAAAGTTCACTTTGACTTTGAAAGATGCCCGTACACATTACACAATTAAAACCAATGGGCTGTCAATTATTCAATCATGTCTATTCCACGCCTCTTACAACTGCTGTTAATTTAAGTGATTATAATATTCATAATCTATTGCACAAAATGGTGTTGCTCTCTTGTAAAGCGTTGTTGCTCTCAGAGCTCAGACTTTAATGGACATGAGGTGTTACTGATGAGACCAGCCCTGCCCAAGGGTCTTTAACTGGGGTCCACGTCAAACACACACACCTCCCACATGGGTTTGATACGTCAGTTCAAACACACACACACACAGATTCATTGTCACTCACAGTTGGTTCCCAAAGAATCCAAAGAGTGTGTTAAATGCAGAATGATGCTGGCACAAATGACACACACCTCCCGCATGGGTGGGTTTGACACGTCAGTTCAAACACACACATCTCCCACATGGGTTTGATACGTTAGTTCACACACACACACACACCTCCCACATGGGTTTGATACATCAGTTTACACACACACCTCCCACATGGGTTTGATACGTCAGTTTACACACACACACACACACACACACACACACACACACACACACACACACACACACACACACCTCCCACATGGGTTTGATGCCTTCCTTGAAAAGGTGGAAGTCACTGTGTCCTGTGAGATCTCCGGGTCGTACCAAATGACTGTACAGCTTCCAGAACTGCTCCACCTGTAACACACACACACACATACACACACACACACACACACACACAACCATAGTTATAGAACAACCATAAGATATGCACACAGAAAAAACTAAACAAAAATACTCGCGCACTCTCCTACAGACAGACACACACACACCCTCACCCCCCCCCCCCCCCCACACACACACACACACACACACACACACACACACACCGAGGCCACGGTGCCTATCTGTCGGATGTTCTGCTCGTAGCTCTGTGTGTTGGCTGGTCTGCTGGGTGTACGGCGTGAGTACCAGAATGTGTAGTTGTACTGGAGGGGGTGTTCGCCCGGCCCAGGGGTCACAGTCTGGGGGGGGTAACAGACGGAGAGAGAACAAAATACATCACAACATGAAGCACACACACACACACACACACACACACACACACACACACACACACACACACACACACACACACACACACACACACACACAGGTTCTATTTGTGCTGTGGTGCTATAACCCTCTCTGTGGTGTCTCTCTCAATCTCTCAAACACATTTCTCTGCTTTTGTTGTTTCTGGACTCTTTATTGAATCTTTCAGGTCTTTCCTGTCCACTGTAAACATGGTTCCCCTTTCAATCTTATTCCCTCTTCAGCGTTTTCACACTGAGGGAGTTTTGACTTACCTCCGTCACCTTTGGCCTTTATACACACATTTGTAAAGCTGCTTTGTAACATCACCTTTTGTAAAAAAGGGCTGTAACACATTAAGCCCGAGCGCACACACACGTCTGCGGAGTGCACACCACAGCGGACGGCACACACACACACACACACACACACACACACACACAGCTGTTACGCGTTGGTGCCGGTGGTGCTGGGTGAGCAGCTGGTTCACCTTCCGCCGGTGGTGGTTGAGGACGCTGCAGTCAGACTCGCTCTTCTCGTCCCGCGTCAACACCGTTTCTTCGTGTTCCTCCATCTCCTCCTCTTTTAAACTGTGAGAGCAGCACCATGTGAAGTTAGAGAGGAAACCAGACACAGGTTAACAGGTTTAACAGCACAGGTTAACACAGGTTTAACAGCACAGACGAGCACAGGTTTAACAGCACAGACGAGCACAGGTTTAACAGCACAGACGAACACAGGTTTAACAGCACAGGTTAACACAGGTTTAACAGCACAGACGAGCACAGGTTTAACAGCACAGGTTAACACAGGTTTAACAGCACAGGTTAACACAGGTTTAACAGCACAGACGAGCACAGGTTTAACAGCACAGACGAACACAGGTTTAACAGCACAGGTTAACACAGGTTTAACAGCACAGGTTAACACAGGTTTAACAGCACAGGTTAACAGCACAGATGAACACAGATTTAACAGCACAGGTTAACACAGGTTTAACAGCATAGACGAACACAGATTGACTCGGTGTGTGCCCTCACTAGTCACTGAACCACCAGCTCGATCAAACGGCTTATCCAACTAGACAGAAACCACCTACGACTCAGTTCATCGTTCATAGTATGTCCGTGTATTTGCCCCACAGGTGTGTATGTCCGTGTATTTGCCCTACAGGTTCGTGTGTGTTCGTGTATTTGCCCCACAGGTGCGTGTGTGTCCGTGTATTTGCCCCACAGGTGCGTGTGTGTCCGTGTATTTGCCCCACAAGTGCGTGTGTGTCCGTGTATTTGCCCCACAGGTGCGTGTGTGTCCGTGTATTTGCCCCACAGGTGCTTGTGTGTCCGTGTATTTGCCCCACAGGTGCTTGTGTGTCCGTGTATTTGCCCCACAGGTGCTTGTGTGTCCGTGTATTTGCCCCACAGGTGCGTGTGTGTCCGTGTATTTGCCCCACAGGTGCGTGTATGTCCGTGTATTTGCCCCACAGGTATGTATGTTCGTGTATTTGCCCCACATGTGCGTGTATGTTCGCGTATTTGCCCCACAGGTGCGTGTATGTTCTTGTATTTGCCCCACAGGTGCTTGTATGTTCGTGTATTTGCCCCACAGGTGCTTGTATGTTCGTGTATTTGCCCCACATGTGCTTGTATGTTCGTGTATTTGCCCCACAGGTGTGAGTATATTCATGTATTTGCCCCACAGGTGTGAGTATATTCATGTATTTGCCCCACAGGTGTGAGTATATTCATGTATTTGCCCCACAGGTGTGTGTATGTCCGTGTATTTGCTCCACAGGTGTGAGTATATTCATGTATTTGCCCCACAGGTGCGTGTATGTCCGTGTATTTGCCCCACAGGTGCGTGTATGTCCGTGTATTTGCCCCACAGGTATGTATGTTCGTGTATTTGCCCCACATGTGCGTGTATGTTCGCGTATTTGCCCCACAGGTGCGTGTATGTTCTTGTATTTGCCCCACAGGTGCTTGTATGTTCGTGTATTTGCCCCACAGGTGCTTGTATGTTCGTGTATTTGCCCCACATGTGCTTGTATGTTCGTGTATTTGCCCCACAGGTGTGAGTATATTCATGTATTTGCCCCACAGGTGTGAGTATATTCATGTATTTGCCCCACAGGTGTGTGTATGTTCGTGTATTTGCCCCACAGGTGTGAGTATATTCATGTATTTGCCCCACAGGTGTGTGTATGTCCGTGTATTTGCTCCACAGGTGTGAGTATATTCATGTATTTGCCCCACAGGTGCGTGTATGTCCGTGTATTTGCCCCACAGGTGTGTATGTTCGTGTATTTGCCCCACAGGTGTGTGTATGTTCGTGTATTTGCCCCACAGGTGTGTGTATGTCCGTGTATTTGCCCCACAGGTGTGTGTATGTCCGTGTATTTGCCCCACAGGTGTGTGTATGTCCGTGTATTTGCCCCACAGGTGTGTGTATGTCCGTGTATTTGCCCCACAGGTGTGTGTATGTCCGTGTATTTGCCCCACAGGTGTGTGTATGTCCGTGTATTTGCCCCACAGGTGTGTGTATGTCCGTGTATTTGCCCCACAGGTGTGTGTATGTCCGTGTATTTGCCCCACAGGTGTGTGTATGTCCGTGTATTTGCCCCACAGGTGTGTATGTTCGTGTATTTGCCCCACAGGTGTGTATGTTCGTGTATTTGCCCCACAGGTGTGTATGTTCGTGTATTTGCCCCACATGTGTGTATGTTCGTGTATTTGCCCCACATGTGTGTGTATGTTCGCGTATTTGCCCACAGGTGCGTGTATGTTCGTGTATTTGCCCCACAGGTGCGTGTATGTTCGCGTATTTGTCCCACAGGTGCGTGTATGTCCCTGTATTTGCCCCACAGGTGCGTGTATGTCCCTGTATTTGCCCCACAGGTGCGTGTATGTTCGTGTATTTGCCCCACAGGTGCGTGTATGTTCGTGTATTTGCCGCACGCGCTGCGCTAGTCGCCCGTTAGCGGTTTGCTAACTTACTGGTCAAACTGGTTCATTCCGCTTGTTCGCTTGTTTCGCCCTTCAGATTGTTTCTCTGGTATTCACGACGGAACTCGTCATACACTGTAGTCTCTCAGTTATATATCACTTAAATCTACAAATACAAATTCATTCAACTTTGTATACCTCGAAATCAAAATGCTAGCTAG
>NW_027506928.1:730000-740000 GCF_052324685.1 Brachyhypopomus gauderio | reverse complement strand
AGCAGCTTACATGAACCAAACCTGTCAGACATCAGAACCGACGTTTCTAGTATTATTATCAGACTGACAGAGAGACAGACGGAGAGACAGACGGAGAGACAGACGGAGATACAGATGGAGATACAGATGGAGAGACAGACAGAGAGACAGACGGAGAGACAGA
Organism: Brachyhypopomus gauderio; assembly: GCF_052324685.1. Lineage (NCBI taxonomy): Eukaryota > Metazoa > Chordata > Actinopteri > Gymnotiformes > Hypopomidae > Brachyhypopomus > Brachyhypopomus gauderio. Next base: position 739,837 of record NW_027506928.1, on the reverse strand, counting down.
CGGAGAGACAGACGGAGGGAGTGTGAACGTGTGCCAGGTGGAGTGTGTCTGAATGTTTAGAACTTTAGAGGAGCACAGGGTTAACACACACACACACACACACACACACACACACACACACACACACACACACACACACACACACACACACACACACACACACATAAACTACACACATACACTACACACACACTACACACACATAAACTACACACACCACAAACACACACACACACAGTACACACACACACACACACACACACACACACACACAAACTACACACACACCACACACACACACACACACACACACACCCACCCACACACAGATGGAATCATAGGCCTGGCTAATCCTCAAGTTTCTTGATGAGGGGGAGAGAATGTGTGTTTGGTGTGTGTGTGTGTGTGGGGGGGGGGGGATTTGTGTTCGTCCATCAGCACTTTTTGATGAATTAATTTAATATGTGTGTATGTGTGTGTGTGTGGGAAAAGATAAGTGCTCATCTTTCTTCTGCAGTCCTTGTTACATTGTTTAGGAATTTAAATCTGACCATTTTCATTTAAGTTAGCAAAGGAGAAGAGGTGTGTGTGTGTGCATGTGTGTGTGTATGCATCTGTTTGCTTTTGTATCTGTGTGTGTAGATCAGAGACCGTATATACGGTTGTGTTACAGGAAACACTAGACGTTGACGTAACACTCAAGTGGACAGACGCTTTCCAGCCCTGTCTGGGTCCAAATGTCAATACAGTTTTTTTGCAGTCGCTAAGACTGAAAAAGTGGTACTTATAGCACAATAACACTAAACCATGTAGTCTATCTGTTGACCTGGTGCACTAAACCACTAACCCATGTAGTCTATCTGTTGACCTGGTGCACTAAACCTTAAACACATTCTCTGCCTTACACTCATTTAAAATTTTGTAAAAATCTTTAATTAATTGTTTTGCAAAACATTAAACACAGTTCTTTACATAAGGCACAACATTCAAAACTGAAACTCTTTTGGAAAACACCAGTGTTGGGAACGTTACTTAAAAAAAGTAATTAGTTATAGTTACTCACTACTTGTTCAAAAAAGTAACTGAGTTAGTAACTGAATTACGCTATAATAAAAGTAACTCGTTACCAGGGAATGTAACTATTTGCATTACAGTAAAAAAAAAGTAATATGCCAAAGAATAAGGATTTTTTGAAAAAGCAGTTTTCACAGTCAGTTGAAATGAGTAGATCAGTTTAACTTTTGATATTTATTGCACATCAACAGACCAGTGCAGGATAAAATCCTTTAAAATCCAAAATCTTTGAGAGAAAAAAAAGCAAAAGTAAACAGTTACACTGTGACGTTCGGGCGCAGCCAAGGACGAGACACAGAATCCTCGATTTTGTAGACAGACGTCACTTTTTAATGCACACAGGTATTGCGCAATAGCGCACGAGAAACACACACGAGTCACACAACGTGCAGACTTAGACAACGACGAGCACAGGACACTGCGCGAGCACACATTAAATAGGCAAGACACATTAGCCCCACGTGATCACGAGACGATTCACAGGTGAAACTTATAAATCACACGACAAAAACCCCCAACCACGTATCTCCACTGACGCAGACAAAGCACGTGGACAACGTTTACACACGCCCAAAGGGGAGGGGCCGGGGTCCTCAACGTGACATACACTATATAAAGTGCATTTACATCTATCAAATTAAATACAATTCTCTCAACCTGAGATAACTGGTTTGTTCACAACAGAAGTAAACTTAACAATTAAACCTCTATTCTTAATTAAATAAATCAAATACCCAGTCTGGTAGACATTCAGGAACTTCAAGTATTTTCTTAAATAATGTTTATATTGAAAATGCTAATTTTTCTTCGACTTGCACCTGACTCGCCATTTCTGCCTCTTCTCCGTTTGTGTCGTGTCACTGGTGTGCTTCGGCACACGTGTAAAAACACTGGCTCTGATTGGCTACCATAATGCTGCCTTAGCCAATCGCTTACTGACTTGTTAAGTTAAACAGGTGTTACACCGAGAACTGTGACCTATCGAGATCTGTTACTCCTCACTAGCCTGGGCAGCGGTCTGCTCGCATTACTGTTAGTATATCAATATATAGTAACGCACCGCTTTTAATGACCAGTAACGTCAGGAAAAGTAATTCATTATATTATCCCGTTACTGACAAAATGACGCCGTTACCTAACGCTGTTATCTAACGCCGTTATTCGCAACACTGGTAAGAGATACGTTGAACACTCAAACATGGTAGTAGTGTTTTCCATTTATCAGTGTGTAGTCACATTTATGAAAGGCTGTTCATCTGATATTTGTGTGTAGAGTTTTGATGCAATAATATAGCTTTGGCAAGAGTTGCAAGAGATTAAGTTGAAGTGTGTGCTTTTTCCAAGTGTGAGATGTTTTGTGTTGTAACGCTGGGACAGAGGCAGCAGGAGGCAGAGGTGAAGTATGCTCGGGTTTATTATCCATAGTATAATAGAACGAAAAGACTCAGGCTCAAAGGCAAAAACGAAAAGCAACAGAATGACAACCACTGAAGTAATACTCGTGAAGTATAGCTGGAACTCTCCCACGTAGCGAGGCGCAGTAGCAGGTGAATGAGCAGCGCTGGAAGGAGCGACCTGTGGGAATATAAGGAGGAAAGCCTAACGAGAAACAGGTGTTAGAACTCAGGTGATTGGGAGCGTGGGAGTGTCCTGCGACGTGAGGGTGTGTGCTGTGAGATGGTGGGCGTGTTGGTGCGTGTGCGGGTCGCTTGGGGTGCCCTCTGGTGGCGTCCGGGCCGACTCACCGTGACATGTGTTGTGTATGTGGCATTGGCAGCTGTGTGTTACGTTTTGACAAAAGGAGATGGATTTTCAGAAATTTGGTCTTAATGTCTGCAAAAATCTGTAATAGAATGGGGATGAGACAAGAGAGCAATGTTTGGTTTGGTTTGAAAACTTTATTCATTTCTTAAAAAGACAAATAATTCTATGTACAATAAAAAGAATACACAAATAAAATGAAAGGTGGCAGAAAGAAGAAAAAATCTTATGTCTGCCCCTTTTTTCCTCAAATATAAACTCAAACAACAATAATCTTCAGTCAACAAAACCAAACAAAAAGCATCAGATCTTTCTAGAATGACAAATCATATGTATACAGATCATACTGTTTCATATTTTTTAACAGTCGAGCCTTTATCATTCTCTTAAACGTGTACAGTGATTTGGCACTTTTAACATTATCTTCCAGATCATTCCATAATCTCACTCCTTGGATTGAGGTGCACCGTTCTTTCAAACAGGTCCTAAATTTAGGTTTTATGAACATCTCTATTCCCTTAAGATTATAACAGGACTCTCTCTTCACAAAGTTTATCTGAATGTTTGAAGGTAGTGTGTTTTGGTGAGCCTTATACATAACTAACAGTATGTTGTAATCAACCAAATCATAAAATTTCAATAATTTCAGTTTACAAAATAATATATTATATGGATAATGGTAATGTTTTCGAGTGATAACTCTTACAGCTTTTATTTGCAAAACAAAAACAGGGTGTGAAATAGTCTTACATGCTTTACCTCATACCTCAATACAGTAGACCAAGTGGGAATCAATTAATGTGTTGTATAACATATGCAAAGCTTTATCATTAAACAAGTCCCTTACTTTATAAAACAATGCAATAGATTTAGCTAGTTTTATTCTTAGGTAATTTATATGAGGTTTCCATGTCTATTTCTCATCAATAGTAACACCCAAAAATTTTACCTCACTGACTTTGTTTATCTCTACACCACCAACTCTAAAGTTATTTGTCTTTTTGTAAATATCATATAATTTGTTGTATCCAAGTTAAAAATTTTAGTTTAAACGAGTTTTGTATTTTCAAATTTTCTGTATTGCATTTTCTCTAACATCCGCTTAATGTCTTTACCCAAACAAAAAATGTTGTATCATCAGAAAATAATATGCATTTAAAGAGCCCTGACACATTGACCAAGTCATTCACATATAGGACAAACTATTTTGGTCCAAGTATTGAACCCTGGGGAACTCTACATGTTATTCCACAGAGTTCAGATCTTACACCATGTATTTGTACAAACTGTTTTCTATTTTCCAAATAACTAGATATCCGTTGTAATGCTGGTCCTCTAATCCCATATTTATTTAGTTTTTCATGTAGAATGCTATGGTCAATTGTGTCGAATTCTTTCTTCAAATCAACATAGATACTAGCGCAGTATTATTATTTTTTTATCAACAGCATTTGTTATTTGTTCTGTCAGTTCCATGAGAGCCATTGAAGTTGAGTTATTGGCTCAAAATCCATACTGACTATTAATTAAAATTTAATTGTTATCAATAAATTGATCCAATCTGGTCACAAACAATTTCTCCAAGATTTTTGAAAACTGTGATAATAAGGATATTGGCCTATAATTTCTGAATACAAGTTTCTCACCATTTTTGTAAATAGGAATTACCTTGGCTATTTTCATATTGTTTGGAAATATTCCTGTTGAAAATGATAGATTACATATGTATGTAAATAACTTAATAACATAACTCATTATTTCCTTAACAAACATCATATCCATGTCCACCCAATCTTTTGATCTTTTTTCTGCAAAATCTTTGACCAAGCTCAATATTTCATCCTCATTAGTTTCACCAAGAAAGATGCAGTTTGCGCAACCTCTGATTGTTTCAGTCACGTCATTATCAGCTTTTGGTATTTGAGCAGCAAGACTTGGACCAACATTAACATAATAATAATGATTGAATTATTTTGCTATTTCATATTGGTCATAGAGTTCCTTATTTTCTTTTACAAAGTATTGTGAAACACCTGATGGTGCCTTGTGATTTTTATTATTTTTTTTATACTTCTTTATTTCTCATTTTCCAGCACACATTCACAAAGCGTGAAATAATATGCAACTATACAGCCCTTGTGATTTTTAAGACACTATTTATTATTCCCCATGTTGCTTTTGTATCACCATTACTTTTGCTTAACAAGTCACTATAATGTTCTTTCTTATGTTTTCTTATAATCAATACCAATTTATTTTTATATTTCTTGTATCTGTCTTCTGCTTCTTTTGTTCTTAATTTCAAAAAGGATGAATACAAATCTTTCTTTTTTTTACAGGCATTTCTCAACCCTTTGGTCAGCCATGGCTTGTCCACAACATCTTTCTGGGCAACATTTTCCATACAATGTTTTTCATACAAAACATCCAAAGTATTCATAAATGCATCATATGCTTTGTTAACATCATTAACATATACATCTTTCCAATCTTGTTTATTTAAATCATCTTTCAATTTAACCAATTTATGTATTAAACCTTTTCTTTTTTGTTGTAGCTATAGACCCTTTGCATTGATATTTTTTATAAACAATAAAAACTGGTAGATGATCACTTACATCAGTTGTCAAAGGTCTACTCAACACTTCTCCATCTCTTACATTAGTAAATATATTATCAATTATTGTAGCAGTATATGTTGTAATTCTTGTTGGTTTTAATATTAATGGATAAAGACCCAAACTATACATTGTATTAATGAACATATTACTGGTGACAGTTTGATTCCCAAGGTCAATGTTGAAATCACCGTACAAAAAAAGTTTTTTTTTTTTTTTTTTTAATGAGTTTTATTATAACTCATTTCAAAGAGCTTCGTGATTTTATTAGAGAATATTTCAATATTTGAGCCTGTTGACCAATAAACATAACTGATTATTACATTTTTTGAGATCACACTTATGATTTCAATTGTGATCATTTCCATTTGATCATCAACAGCTGTTGACATTTTATCTTAAATTACATTTTATTTCAGTATTTACAAACAATGCGACTCCTCCTCCTCTTTTATTACCTCTATTAATGTAATACAGTCCATATCCTTCTATTTCAATACTTCGTATATTTTCATCATTGAGCCATGTTTCTGAAATGGCTATAACACTGAACTTTCTCTGTAATTGTTTTAAATAATCTGTTATTTTAGATAAATTTGCATTCAAACTTCTACTATTAAAATGAATTATTGACAGCGCTCCAACTAACTTTTTATCATTGTTAGTTCCTCATTGTAATAGTCACATTGTTTAATTCCTGACAAAAATGTACATCTACAATATTATCTGAATTATATATTTTTATTTCTGTATCGTCATAATCCATCATTTAGATATCTGTATCTATGTTAGTTTATTTGATTAACTTTGTGTTGTTCCTTTGTTCCTAAATGCTTTGTCATTGTGTTGTTTGTCCCCTCCTGAACTCATCTAACTCTTTTTTCTCTTTTATTATTTTGGCTTGTGCCCGTTCTCCTGCTTTAATCCAAACATTTCCGCTTCTCGTCCAAGTAGCCCAAATTTGTTTTTTTTTTTTTTTTTTAAGTACCTTGCCTCTTGTGCAATGTTTGCATTCTTTTTTGTTAAATGTTCATTTATATATACTTTTGTTCCCTTTAATTTCCTTGCTTGTATTAAGAGTTCATCTTTCATCTTTCTGCTGATGAATCTGATTACAATTGTTGGTTCCTCTGCACTGCTGGGCAGGCTGTGACAGACTGATATCGTTTCTTTTTGAATGTTAATGTCTTTACTTTGTAAAAAAGACACGACTTGTTGCTCCAGTGTTTGTATCTCACCTCGTGGTGCATCCTCTGTTCTTGTTTCAGCTGAAGCAACTCTAGCATATGTCCTGTGTCTAGTTTTCAGTCCAGATATTATTACCTCCTCTCTTCTTGAGTATTGCTCCATATCATCCACTCATTTCTCCAGTTCCGATATTCTACTGTCTCTCTTCTGCACCATCAGTTTTAGTGCCTTTACCTCATCCATCAGTCCGATTAATTTTTCTTGCTGTGAAGCTAAATTGGTTAGCTCGGCCGACATGAAGTTTAATGATTTTCTCATCCATGTTCTCCATTCCAGCTGGCTCTCTTTCTCCATGTCTTCCCGGCATGGTTTAATCGCCTGTTTCCAACCTCGTTTCTTATCCACCACCTCTCCTCGCTGATGCACGTCGCAGCATGCCACCTCCAGCTTCAGTCCTCGGCCCCCAACTTCCACCTCCTCTCCGCCGGCACACTCCGCGGCCCTCAGTCCTCGACGCCCAGCTTCCATCTATATAGTGGTATACTTCTTTCTTACAGACGTTTAGATGCAGTGTGATGAACTTCAGATCCTTTGAATTAGCTGAGCAATCCTTGTGTGCCAGATCTTCCTTGCGCGACAGCGTGCGTCACGTCAATGTTTAACCATGCAGGGGATGCAGGTTTACCCTAACTAACCCCAAACTCTTTTTTCAATCTCTCTCTCTGTCTCTCTCATTCTTTCTCTCTCTCTCTCTAACACACACACACACACACACATTCACACACTGATGTAGAGAGACAGTCTGTCTCTAATTGACTGTATGTGTGTGGAGGGGTGTCGTGTCTAAATGTCTACAGCATAATTAGTACATCTGATTCTCCTGATGTTTTTCCATATAAACATTCCACAGGATTCCCCCACTCCTCCTCTCATCCCCTCATCTTTCCTCTCCTCCCCTCTCCCCTTCTCTTCTCCCCTCCCTCTCCTCCCCTCATCTTCCCTACAGAAAGGTAGATGGGTGGGGTTATGACAGAATGGGAGGGGTTTGGAGTAGTAGTGGGGTGGAGTTACAACTGAAAGGGTGGAGCTTTGAAGTTAGAGGGGGTGTGGTTACAGTAAAAGGGGAGGAGCACACACACACACTTACAATACACTACATACAGATTTACTGTTTATTAGTGTAAATACACATAAACAAACACAGAATTATAAGTGTATAAGAAAGCAAGTATGTGTGTATGCGCATCATGATGTGTATGACAGCTCAATACAGTTCTGTTTGCATGTATGTGTGTGTTGTGTTCGTATGGGTAATGTGTGTGTTGTGTTTGTATGGTCAATGTGTGTGTTATGTTTTGTGTGTATCATGTGTGTTTGTCTATGTCTGATAATGAGACATTTCCATTGGTTACATTTTGTTCCTGTCCTGCAGATACACACACACACACACACAGACAACCGCAAACATATATACACACACGCGCACACATGCACACAAACACAGACACACACACACACACACACACACACACACACACATGCAGACAAGCGCAAACACAGACACACACACACACACACATGCACATTCTGTAGCCAGGATAAACAGTAGATAAGCTCACTTAAGCGCCAAACGACTTGCTGTAATTCAGTCACTGGAATTTCCCTGGTCACCACGGAGATGTGTGCAGCCAAACTACACCCTTTACACCCTTTACACCCTTTACGGAGTTCAAAGTAGCACTCCTTTCTCTTCCATTCCCCCCACCCCAAACACACACACACACACACACTCACACACACATACACACACACACACAAACATGCACACACACGGTTACACACACACATGAATACACACATACATACACACACATACATACATACATGTACACACACACATATGTAAACGCAGATAAATACACACACACACTCCAATATTCATAGTCACATGGAAGTTATGGTCTCTCTATGGAGTATTAAATGTTTCAGTCTGTGTGTGTATGCATGGGTGGGAGTGCGTGTGTGTGTGTGTGTGTGTGTGTGTTTTGGTGCAGTTGCAGTTGAAAATGGTTGTGAATTTGTTCTAGCACATGTAGTGTGTGTGTGTGTGTGTGTGTGTGTGTGTGTTTTGGTGCATTTGCAGTTGAATGTGTGGTTGGATGTTTGTTTTGTTGTACATGAACACAGTCACCCTCATTCATGCTGTTTATCTAAAAGACATTATTATTTTGGAACACACACTTAGTCAAAGAGAGAAAGAGTGAGAGAGGGAGTAGGAAGAGAGAGAAAAAGAGAGAGAGTAGGACGAGAGAGAGAGAAAGAGAGAGCAGTGATGACAGAAAAATATGACAACAGCTGTAATGCCAGATGTTTACATATGGTGAGTCTTATTAAACAAGAGAGCAAGGCAGATAGTGAAGGAGAGACAGAGGGAGTGTGAGAGAGAGAGAGGGAGGGAGGGAGAGAGAGATAGAGATGGAGGGAGGGAGAGAGAGGGAGGGAGGGAGAGAGGAGTTTGTTAATAGTGTAGCTGGAACAGTGTCTTTATCTCCAGGACTCCTCCAGAAGGTTATTTTGGCTCATTTTGCTTTGCATTGCACACACACACACACACACACACACACACACACACACACACACACACACACACATACTACACACACACACACACACACACACACACACTCACACATCAGTGGGGAACTGTCAGGGCCCTCTAAGCCCTAAAATATTCTTAAAATATAAATATATATAATTTATCCTTTTTTAAATCTACTTACAGTTTGACATTTACAGAAATATAAGCAAATAAATTATTCACCCGTGTCTATTCAATCTGTGTTGGAAGGTGAGGGGTTAAGTGGAAGCCTGTGAGCCTGTGTCTCCCCCTATCAGGACTGTGATGCCCGCTGTTCGTTTACAGAGGGCCTGGCAGTTATAATTCAGCGCAATACCAGTTTCAAATGACAGTAAAATTGACCAATCATATCTTCCCTCTTAGTGGGCGAGCTTAACTGTATGATAATTTCCGCCCGCTGTGGCGACGCTAGCTAGGGTTAGGGTTTCGATTTATTCCTTTGATGCCCTCGTGCGCGTTGTTTACATATTTCGCTCCCGAGGAACACGGAGCTGTGAACCTTATTTTTGCTTAAGAAGTTATCTAGTACAGATATTATTGTTTATTGTGTTTTTAAAG
>NW_027506928.1:710000-720000 GCF_052324685.1 Brachyhypopomus gauderio | reverse complement strand
CCACACACATCACCACCACACTCACATCACCACACACCACCACACACATCACCACACACCATCACCACACACCACCACACACACACCACTACCCACCACCACACACACACACACCACCACCACCACACACCACTACCCACCACCACACACATCACTACAAACACACATCACTACACACACCACCACCACCACACACCACTACCCACCACCACACACATCACCACCACACACCACCACCACACACTCACATCACCACACACCACTACCCACCACCACACACATCACCACCACACACTCACATCACCACACACCACCACACACACATCACCACACACCATCACCACACACCACCACACACACATCACCACACACCACCACACACATCACCACCACACTCCACCACCACACACTCACATCACCACACACCACTACCCACCACCACACACATCACCACCACACACTCACACTACCACACACACATCACCACCACACACCACTACCCACCACCACACACCACTACCCACCACCACACACCACCACCACACACACATCACCACAAACATACACAACCACACTCACACATTACCATCACACACCACCACACATCACCACACACCACCACCCACCACACACACATCACCACACACCACCACACACACACATCACCACACACCACACACACACACATCACCACACACACACATCACCACACACTCACATCACCACACACACACATCACCACACACACATCACCACACACACACACATCACCACACACACACACACATCACCACACACCACACACACACATCACCACACACTCACATCACCACACACACACACACACATCACCACACACACACACACATCACCACTCACACACACACACACATCACCACACACACACACACACATCACCACACACCACCACACACACACATCACCACACACACACACACACACATCACCACACACCACACCACACACACATCACCACACACACACACACACACACACACACACACACACACACACACACACACACACACACATCACCTTCAGAGAGTTGCTGACCTCTCTGGCAGCATCTGGGATGAATGTACATGCGTCTACAATCATAATGTACACGAACATCATGAAAACCAACACACAAGGCTTTCATGGGAGAGTCACTAGAAGGAAGTCTCTGCTCTCAAGAAAGAAAGTTGCCCATTTAAACTTTGCCAGAGAGCACATGGCCAAACATGAGCATTTCTGAAAGTCCGTTCTCTGGACAGATGAACATCCAAAATGTAATTAATTGGCCACAATCACAGGCGCCATGTTTGAAGAAAAGTCAATACTGCATATAAAGAGAAGAAGCTCTTCCCAACAGTGAATCATGCTGGTGTAGATGTGAAGGTCTGGACCTGCTTTTCTGCCTCCAGACCTGGACGAGTCCATATTATCATCCAGGAACCATCAATTCCCAGATCAACAAATTCTTGACCAGAATTTCTTGCCATCAGCTGGGATGGAAATGGATTATGCAACAAGATAACGACCCAAAACATTCCAGCGTTCACATACTAACTAAAAGAGTTCACATACTAACTAAAAGAGTTCACATACTAATGAAAGAAGATCACATACGAACTGAAAGAGATCACATACTAAGAGTTCACATACTAACTAAGAGTTCACATACTAACTAAAAGAGTTCACATACTAACTAAAAGAGATCACAATTTTGCAGATTTTCAGTTTTTGGAGAGAGAAATTACTAATGATAATGAATTTATACAACTAATAAACAATGTTTATATTTTTTCTGTGTGTCTTATGTGGAATATCTGCTTTACAAATTTGGATTTTCATTTCATAAGATTATTTAAATTTTTCTAGAACACAATGACCACTCATCTAAGACACATACATCCCCCCCACACATGTATGTCTCCCACACACACACACTGATGAACACACACACACACACACACACTCTGGTGAACACACACATACACACACATACACATATTCCACACACAGGTCTGACAGTCTCCCTAATCAAAGCCAAATGTTTTCTCCAGTATAAAGTTTCTAATGCTGTTACACACACATATAAACACACATACACATCTGCCCACAGACACACCGACACACATACACACACAGAGGGTTTGATTGATCTATGATATATGAGACTAGATGAGGAATTGAGGGACACCGTGTGGGAGAAAGAGAACGAGGGAGAGACGTAGAGGTAGAACTATTTCTTGTACTGTAAGAAACCTTGATACTCCATGGCTACAAAAACTGCAGTTACCCCATCACTACAGATACAGTTCACCATTACCTCATCACTACAAATACAGTTCACCATTACCTCATCACTACAAACACAGTTCACCATTACCCCATCACTACAGACACAGTTCACCATTACCCCATCACTAGATACAGTTCACCATTACCTCATCACTACAGACACAGTTCACCATTACCCCATCACTAGATACAGTTCACCATTACCCCATCATTACAGATACAGTTCACCATTACCCCATCACTACAGACACAGTTCACCATTACCCCATCACTAGATACAGTTCACCATTACCTCATCACTACAGACACAGTTCACCATTACCCCATCACTAGATACAGTTCACCATTACCTCATCACTACAGATACAGTTCACCATTACCCCATCACTACAGACACAGTTCACCATTACCCCATCACTAGATACAGTTCACCATTACCCCATCACTACAGATACAGTTCACCATTACCCCATCACTACAGACACAGTTCACCATTACCCCATCACTAGATACAGTTCACCATTACCTCATCACTACAGACACAGTTCACCATTACCCCATCACTAGATACAGTTCACCATTACCCCATCATTACAGATACAGTTCACCATTACCCCATCACTACAGACACAGTTCACCATTACCCCATCAGTACAGATACAGTTCACCATTACCCCATCACTACAGACACAGTTCACCATTACCTCATCACTACAGACACAGTTCACCATTACCCCATCACTACAGATACAGTTCACCATTACCCCATCACTACAGACACAGTTCACACTGTTAAAAAAGCAATAAAAAAGATTTAGTAACCTCACCACTAGTTACACCACTACAGACACACTTCGGACTGTCACCATACAGCTACAGACAAAACAACCGAAATAGCTGTTGAGAAAGTGAAGATTAAACAGATTTCACATTGGGTCACACACACACACACACACACACACACACACACACACACACACACACACACACACACACACACACACACACACACACAGACATACATGCAGGCATATACTATAACACACTATAAAACACCACTGTATAACTGAACATGAATTATCCAATGTAAACCAGGTTGCTCACTGCTGGTGCAGTTGTCATGGCGATGAGCTGATAGAGCTTAGCTGTGCTGCCTACTGAATATGCGAAGTAGGTAAACCCGCCCACCGACCCGCCCATCAACCTGACCACAGTGATGCAACAATGGACTTGAACTATTTGAGTTACTGCATACTCAGGTGATGGTGTTTGAGCTACATGCTTAATAGTGTTTGATCATGTTAGTTTACTCTAACAAGAGTCTCCCTCCCTCCCTCCCATATATCAACTAAACACAAGAATGAAGAAGAAAGAGTAACGTGGATATAGTCGGCACTACCCAGACCTGCTCAGATATCCAGACCTGCTCAGTTACCAAGACCTGCTCAGATACCCAGACCTGCTCAGTTACCAAGACCTGCTCAGATACCCAGACCTGCTCAGTTACCAAGACCTGCTCAGATACCCAGACCTGCTCAGTTACCAAGACCTGCTCAGTTACCCAGACCTGCTCAGATACCCAGACCTGCTCAGTTACCACGACATACTCAGATACCCAGACCTGCTCAGTTACCAAGACCTGCTCAGATACCCAGACCTGCTCCGTTACCCAGACCTGCTCAGATACCCAGACCTGCTCAGTTACCATGACATACTCAGTTACCCAGACCTGCTCAGATACCCAGACCTGCTCAGATACCCAGACCTGCTCAGTTACCAAGACCTGCTCAGATACCCAGACCTGCTCAGATACCCAGACCTGCTCAGACACCCAGACCTGCTTAGTTACCCAGACCTGCTCAGTTACCAAGACCTGCTCAGTTATCCAGACCTGTTTTGTTATCCAGACCTGCTCAGCACACTGGCTCCTCTCCATTCACTTCAGAGCACAATCACACCATCGTGTGTGAACACTCACAGTGGTTGGTGAAGGTTTTACATCACAGTTACCACAAAATCAAAAATGTACTTGTCTAACTAAGAAGAATGTAAGTGGTTTCTCTGAGCCCACAATCCTGCTGTCTGTTTCTCTCTCTCCCTCTCTCCCCCCTCCCCTACTCTCTCTACCTCCCCTCTCTCTCTCCATCTCTCCTCCTCTACCCTCTCTCCCTCTCTCTCCCTCTCTCCCCCTCTACCCTCTCCCCTACTCTCTCTCTCCATCTTTCCTCCTCTACCCTCTCTTCTCCTCTCCCTCTCTCTCTCCCCCTCTCCCTCTCTCCTCCTCTACCCTCTCCCCCTCTCTCGCTCTCTCTCTCTCCCCTTCTGTAAATCTAAGCCACATGTTCCTCCTCTAAACATGAACTGCAGTTTTACTCCTCTTTCTTTTTTCTGTTTATCCTGCTTCAATCTCCCTTGATCTTCTGGTTCTTATTCACACACACACACACACATACACACACAAATACACACACACACATATATATATATATATATATATATATATATATATATATATATATATATATATATATATATATATATATATATAAATATATATATATATATATATATATATATATATATATATATATATATATATATATATATATACACACACACACACTCACACACAAATACACATATATTGTATATATATACACACACACACCAATACACACACACACACACACACATATACACACACACACACTCACACACACACAAACACACATACACACAAAAACAAATACATATATACACACACACACACACACAAAATATTCACACACACACACAGACACAAAATAAATGTCACTTTAATTATTTTATTGTGTTTGTTTCCTTTTTATCTTTAATTTCTTTTAATATTTTATTTTTGTCTTGTTATCTTTGCTTCCTCTTATTGTTTCTTTTTATTTACTCTGTAAAGCACTTTGAGTTGCATGTATGAAAGGTGCTATACCAAATAAAGATTATTATTATTATAAAAATTGTTATACCAGGGTATCTGCACATTTTTAAATCTCAAATTCAATGACTTTTAAGACCTTTTTAATACCTCTCACAAGAAAAAATAATACTGTTACTGGGGATGCAGGTGTGTTCCACATCGTTGACGGGGTGGGGGGGGGGGGGGGGGGTTGAGGGATTGGCGTGGTGAACGAGTATTGTTGACGGGGGGGGGGGGGGGGGGACGAAAATTGTTGACGTTGTTGAGGCCTTATTCACCGTATTTCGCCACGCCCATTTTCAAGTGTGTGTTTCTTCCGCCTTTGTGTTAGAACTTCCGGTCAGCTATTTTCGCATTAGTGTACACTACTATATTTTAATGATTTTTTTCATAAAATAGGCATTCTTGTCTATTTACTTCTTTACTTAATTACTTAAAATTACTAAATGAATGCAAGGAAAAGATGTGGCCACTGATTATAAAAGTTACTTATCTGATAGCCTCACAAGCACCCGACGCGTTTGCTTCATCGGAGCAGACGCATGGACGTTTGGGTGGATGTTTTAAATTTAGCGCCTTCAGCCTTAGACGCAGGTCCTCTTCTTTGGAAGGCGGTGGATATAAGTTATAAGGTGCCCCACAACACTCAGATCTTTTCGAGCTGTGTTCGTAACACTGTTGGTCAAGCACTGCTACATCTTCGTGCTGCGCGGTTTGTTTACAAGCCCAGCGAGCCGCTAATACTTTTAAAACCGGCGTAGTGGAAAACTGGAGACTAGCGGCATGAAGTATCTGTGATATTGTGATTGTGATTTGAGTCTCGTTGGTGAGACGCGGTTCTTCTGTCACACGTTTATAATAAACCACATACGAGGTTCAGCAAAGGCACCGCACACGACTGAGGGAGGTTTAAAAACTACTGACACTGTCTGTTCTTTTCTTCCTAAAAGTGAGCGCAGGTCAGTGGCGTTGTAACGAGTGTTGATAACGGAGTTTATCCACTTTTTACCTAGAAAAAAACAGTTGCGTACATAACAGAGCTCGTAGTGTGCTCCAAACGTGACAAAGTCCTGAAGCATATCACGACTTATGTTTATATCGAGGTTTGTGCTTGTTTTTTTACTTAATTTGTGTCCATTTTACATCCCCCCCGCTAATAATTTACACTCGCCACCCCTCTTGGTCTCTTGTGGCTCTTGGTCTCTGACGGGTTGGCCACCTCTGCTCTAACTGAACATATTATGCTAGTCATTTTGTGTTTGTTGTCGTTTTGCTTGTAATCGGTATCAGCGTATCCGTAGCACCGGAAGTTCTAACACAAAGTCAACCAAGATGGCCCTGCCCAGCGTTGTCATGGAAAATAGCGTGAATACTCCAGCGCTAGGAATCTAGCGCTAGGACCCTGGAGCGGTTATTTTCTGCATGGTCCTAGCGCTAGATTCGGCAAAGTTCACATCGCGCCATCTACCATGCGGAGTATACGGCTGTTGCGAAAATGATAATATACATATCGTCGGTAAAATAAAACAGAACAACTGAACAACACACACTTATAATAATTTAATGCCTCCCCTCATAAAATTCCAGACATTTTAAGACATTTTTAGGCCTTGAATATGGAAAACTAAATTTAAGACATTTTAAGACTTTTTAAGGACCCGCGGGTACCCTGGTTATACACACACACACACTCACACACACACACACACACACACACACACACACACACACACACACACACACACACAGGGTTAGGATTAGGTAAGGTTGGGGTTAAGATAGGGTTAGAGTAGGGTTAGGGTAAGGTTAGGGTTAGAGTAGGGTTAGGGTTAGCGTTGGGATTAGGGTTAGCATTGGGATTAGGGTTAGGGTAACGTTAGGGTTAGAGCAACGTTACAACTAACTCAGAATGCTGCAGCACGACTGGTCTTCAATCTCCCCAAGTTCTCACATGTGACTCCTCTACTACACTCTCTTCACTGGCTTCCAGTAGCGGCACGCATCAGATATAAAAACTTGATGCTTACTTACAAAGCCAAAAATGGACTGGCCCCTCCCTACATGATGTCCATGGTTAAATGCCGATCCGTACAGCGAACACTCAGAACCTCAAGCTTGGCTCGACTCGAAACTCCATGCTTAAAGTCTCATGGAAGACAAAGCTCCAGACTATTCTCCATCCTGGCTCCAAGATGGTGGAACGATCTTCCATTAGCTGCTAGGACTGCAGAGTCTATTGTTATCTTCAAGCGTAGACTGAAGACCACTTGCTGTTGTTCTTTGAATTGTATGTCTGTTTATGGTTATTTGTGCTTCTTAGCAAACGTTTAACTTGCAAAACACTAGGTAATGACATTGACTCCTGTAGTTTAGTAGTAGTCTGACTCAATGGTGTCTTGAATTCTGGACTATCTGTACTATTACCTAGGATGAATTCTGTGATCAGAAGCAAAGCACTTTGTAAGTCGCTCTGGATAAGAGTGTCTGCTAAATGCCCTAAATGTAAATGTTAGGGTTAGAGTAGGGTAACGTTAGGGTTAGAGTAGGGTTAGGTTAACATTAGGGTTAGCGTTGGGATTAGGGTAGGTTTAGCCACTCCCCCCATATGTGCCTCCAATCATCACCTCACTACTAACACAAACACTAACACACACACTGACACGAAAAGAAAAGTGTATATATGTAGATTCTACACAAATCTCTCTCTCTTTCTGTGTGTGTGTGTGTGTGTGTGTGTGTGTGTGTGTGTGTGTGTGTGTGTGTGTGTGTGTGTGTGTGTGTGTGAAATCAAACAACATACTCACTGTGGAGTGGGAGAAGCATCTCTGAGAATCTTTATTGTAATCTGTCACAGAGACTACACTCTTCATGTAGAATACACTCGTGACTGACATGTTTCTCCCAACGTTTTTTCTCAAATATAAATTCAGTTCTCATGTTTTTTATCCATATAAAAGCAAAACTATAATTAAAATATCCGTGGCATATTAGAATAGGTATTATAATGGACCTTCAATATGAAGACCCTGGACAAACTCCCAAAATTCAAAGGGGCAAGTCTTTACCGAGTCAACCTCTTAGGGTCAGAGTTCATGACTGAAGAAGGTGGATGTCGATTGGTCAGTGTGAGTTCACATTTGGGTTGGTCCAAACCGCTCAGCCAATCCTCCAAGTGTCCCGAGCAACAAAATCACCTTAACA
The DNA here is from genome assembly GCF_052324685.1 of Brachyhypopomus gauderio. Classification (NCBI taxonomy): domain Eukaryota; kingdom Metazoa; phylum Chordata; class Actinopteri; order Gymnotiformes; family Hypopomidae; genus Brachyhypopomus; species Brachyhypopomus gauderio. The sequence continues at coordinate 711,542 of NW_027506928.1, read as the reverse complement.
ACTGTCCTGTATCCAAGCAACCCCAACGTGTGTTAGCTCAACGTTTCCACAGTTCATCCTGTAGATCTTGCTGAGTTAAACGGTACAGATGTGTTGAACTGCAGTGATGAATAAACATCTCCACACACACTCTCACACACACACACACACACACACACACACACACACACACACACACACAAATACACCACGTGGAAGTCAGTATCTTTGTCTTCTGCCTAACATCCTTTTTGAGATCTGTCCATTTTAAACAGAAGAAAAGAGCCAACCGATCCACTTAGATTACATATGCTTTCTAAAAACAAATAAAACAGTCCATGTTGCTCTAACAAGATATCAGACCAGAGATCAGACCAGATATCAGACCAGAGATCAGACCAGATATCAGACCAGAGATCAGACCAGATATCAGACCAGAGATCAGACCAGATATCAGACCAGAGATCCTTCCAGCTCTCTTCAAAGTTCTGTCTCTCTCTTCATGTAGTTGTCATTCCTCCCTCCTCAGATGTGATTGGATGTCCACACTGCCAGTCACACTGTGGTATCAGGGGCCACTGCCATAGGTAGTACGTAGTGTGATGTCACTGTTCATGGTGTTTGGTTTCCATGGATACTGGACTGGAACAGGAAGTGCAGCTAATGACGGGAAAGTTTTCATATTAAAATTTCCAGTCCTCTGTGTGTGTGTGTGTATGTGTGTGTGTGTGTGTGTGTGTGTGTGTGTGTGTTGACCTGAATGTGTGTGTGTGGGTATGTGTGTGTGTTGGTGTGTGTGTGTGTGTGTGTTGACCTGAATTAGTGTGTCTGTGTGTGTGTGTGTGTTGACTTGAATTTGTGTATGTGTGTGTGTGTGTGTGTGTGTGTGTGTGTGTTGACTTGAATTTGTGTGTGTGTTGACTTGAATTTGTGTGTGTGTGTGTGTTGACCTGAATTTGTGTATGTGTGTGTGTGTGTTGACTTGAATTTGTGTGTGTGTGTGTGTTGACCTGAATTTGTGTATGTGTGTGTGTGTGTATGAGTAGGTGTGTATGTGTGTGTATGTGTATGGGTATGTATGTGTGTGGGTGGGTGTGAGTGTTCAATATCTCATGGAGTTTTTGCTTTGAACTCTCATTGTTTGGATACTGGACAGAATCTTCTTCTGATGACCAGCCAGAGTGACCCCAATACGCAGCAAATCCCTGAGAGAGAGGGGGGGGGGAGGGAGATAGAGAGATATAGAGAAGGAGAGAGAGGAGGAGAGAGGGAGATAGAGAGATATAGAGAAGGGGAGAGAGGGGGAGAGAGGGAGAGATAGAGAGAGGGGGAGAGAGGGAGATAGAGAGATATAGAGAAGGAGAGAGAGGGGGAGAAAGGGAGATATAGAAGGAGAGAGAGGGGAAGAGAGAGAGAGAGAGATAGAGAAGGAGAGAGAGAGGGAACGGAGGGAGGGGTACAGGGTTATATCAGGACTGTTTAACATTGCAGTCATGCAGAAATAAAACATGAACACATATCTGATTGTAACATCAACTCATTACAGGTCATTAACACACAGCA
>NW_027506928.1:705000-707500 GCF_052324685.1 Brachyhypopomus gauderio | reverse complement strand
CTCTATGGCATTAATCACCTGGCGAGAGAGTTTAACAACTGAGCACTTTACAAAACACATACATGTCCAATTATACATTCACCAGCCACTTTAATAGGTACACCTGTTCAACTGCTCATTAACGCAAATGTTGAATCAGCCAATCACATGGCAGCAGCTCAATGCATTTAGGCATGTAGACATGACCAAGACAATCTGCTGCAGTTCAAACTGAACATCAGAATGGGGAAGAAAGGTGATTTAAGGGACTTTGAACATGACATGGTTGTTGGTGCCAGACGGGCTGGTCTGAGTATTTCAGAAACTGCTGATCTACTGGGATTTTCAGGCACAACCATCTCTAGGGTTTACAGAGAATGGTCAGAAAAAGAGAAAATATCAGATCGGTGGTCACAAATGCCTTGTTGATGCCATGGCACAATGGTGTGGGAGATATTGTCCTGGCACACTTTGGGCCCATTAGTACCAATTGAGCATCGTGTCAACACCACAGCGTACCTAAATATTGTTGCTGACCATGTCCATACCTTTATGACCACAGTGTACCGATCTTCTGATAGCTACTTTCAGCAGGAAAACGTGCCCTATCATAAAGCGCGAATAATTTCAGACTAGTTTCTTGAACACAATAATGAGTTCACTGTACTTGAATGGCCTCCACAGTCACCAGATCTCAGTCCAATAGAGCACCTTTGGGATGTGGTGGAATGTGAGATTCGCTTCATGGATGTGCAGCCGACAAATTTAATATTACAATGTAATATTGGTAATGCTAATAATATAATGTAATTATGCTAATGCTAATATACCCACCCACACACAGACGCACCCCCAACCCCATACTTACATCTTGGTTGCTCATGTCCCAGTACGGTCTCTCTCCAAACGACATCACCTCCCACATCACAATGCCGTAGCTCCACACGTCGGAGGCAGAGGTGAACTTACGGAAGGCGATGGCTTCTGGGGCCGTCCAGCGGATCGGAATCTTCCCGCCCTGTGACGTCACGACAGAGAAATACTGGATAAATGAGTCCACCTATCACCTGTACGGAGAGAACATTAACCCTCCATATAACTCCGCCCCCACCTGTACGGAGAGAACATTAACCCTCCATATAACTCCGCCCCTACCTGTACTGAAAACCATAACCTTGCTCATAGTGTGATGTTATTACTTAAATAAACACACAATACAAAACAGACACAATAAATGCAACATGTTCACAATGTTCAGCCAGAATGTGTGGTTTGTTGTGTGTGTTCTCACCAGTGAGCTGGTGTAGGTGGGGTCGGAGGAGTTCTCTGTGAGGAAGCGTGACAGCCCAAAGTCCGACACCTTACACACCAGGTTGCTGTTGACCAGGATGTTGCGGGCGGCCAGGTCACGGTGCACGTAGCTCATCTCCGCCAGGTGCTTCATGCCACTGCCGATACCACGCAGCATACCCACCAGCTGGATGGAGGTGAACTGGCCGTCGTTCAGCTAGGCAAACATGACACAAACATGACACAAATATCACGCAAACATGACACAAACATCACGCAAACATGACGCAAACATCACACAAACATCACGCAAACATGACACAAACATGACGCAAACATGACACAAACATCACACAAACATCACACAAACATGACGCAAACATGACGCAAACATCACACAAACATCACACAAACATCACACAAACATGACACAAACATGACGCAAACATGACGCAAACATGACGCAAACATCACACAAACATCACACAAACATCACGCAAACATGACACAAACATGACGCAAACATCACACAAACATGACGCAAACATCACACAAACATCACGCAAACATCACACAAACATGACACAAACATGACACAAATATCACGCAAACATGACACAAACATCACGCAAACATGACGCAAACATGACGCAAACATCACACAAACATCACGCAAACATGACACAAACATGACGCAAACATGACACAAACATCACACAAACATCACACAAACATGACGCAAACATCACGCAAACATCACGCAAACATGACAAACATCACACAAACATGACGCAAACATGACACAAACATAACAAACATGACGCAAACATCACGCAAACATAACAAACATGACACAAACATGACACAAACATGACACAAACATGACACAAACATCACGCAAACATCACACAAACATGAAACAAACATGACACAAACATCACGCAAACATCACACAAACATGGCGCAAACATGGCGCAAACATCACACAAACATCACACAAACATGATGCAAACATGACGCAAACATGACACAAACATGACACAAACATGAAGCAAACATCACACAAACATGACGCAAACATCACAGAAACATCACAAACATCACACAAACATCACGCAAACATGACACAAACATCATGCAAACATGAAGCAAACATCACACAAACATCACGCAAACATGACACAAACATGACGCAAACATGACGCAAACATGACGCAAACATCACACAAAC
>NW_027506928.1:692500-697500 GCF_052324685.1 Brachyhypopomus gauderio | reverse complement strand
GAGGTGTAGTAGTTGGTGTTGGGTGTAGGAGAGAGAGAGGTGTAGTAGTTGGTGTTGGGTGTAGGAGAGAGAGGTGTAGTAGTTGGTGTTGGTGTAGGAGAGAGAGAGGTGTAGTAGTTGGTGTTGGGTGTAGGAGAGAGAGGTGTAGTAGTTGGTGTTGGGTGTAGGAGAGAGAGGGGTGTAGTAGTTGGTGTTGAGTGTAGGAGAGAGAGGGGTGTAGTAGTTGGTGTTGAGTGTAGGAGAGAGAGGAGGTGTAGTAGTTGGTGTTGGGTGTAGGAGAGAGAGGGGTGTAGTAGTTGGTGTTGGGTGTAGGAGAGAGAGGCGTGTAGTAGTTGGTGTTGGGTGTAGGAGAGAGAGGAATGTAGTAGTTGGTGTTGGGTGTAGGAGAGAGAGAGGGGTGTAGTAGTTGGTGTTGGGTGTAGGAGAGAGAGGAGGTGTAGTAGTTGGTGTTGGTGTAGGAGAGAGAGGGGTGTAGTAGTTGGTGTTGGTGTAGGAGAGAGAGGAGGTGTAGTAGTTGGTGTTGGTGTAGGAGAGAGAGGAGGTGTAGTAGTTGGTGTTGGGTGTAGGAGAGAGAGGGGGTGTAGTAGTTGGTGTTGGTGTAGGAGAGAGAGGGGTGTAGTAGTTGGTGTTGGTGTAGGAGAGAGAGGAGGTGTAGTAGTTGGTGTTGGGTGTAGGAGAGAGAGGGGGTGTAGTAGTTGGTGTTGGTGTAGGAGAGAGAGAGGTGTAGTAGTTGGTGTTGGGTGTAGGAGAGAGAGGAGGTGTAGTAGTTGGTGTTGGGTGTAGGAGAGAGAGGGGTGTAGTAGTTGGTGTTGGGTGTAGGAGAGAGAGGAATGTAGTAGTTGGTGTTGGGTGTAGGAGAGAGAGGGGTGTAGTAGTTGGTGTTGGTGTAGGAGAGAGAGGAATGTAGTAGTTGGTGTTGGTGTAGGAGAGAGAGAGGTGTAGTAGTTGGTGTTGGGTGTAGGAGAGAGAGGGGGTGTAGTAGTTGGTGTTGGTGTAGGAGAGAGAGGGGGTGTAGTAGTTGGTGTTGGGTGTAGGAGAGAGAGGGGTGTAGTAGTTGGTGTTGGGTGTAGGAGAGAGAGGGGTGTAGTAGTTGGTGTTGGTGTAGGAGAGAGAGGGGGTGTAGTAGTTGGTGTTGGGTGTAGGAGAGAGAGGGGGTGTAGTAGTTGGTGTTGGGTGTAGGAGAGAGAGAGGTGTAGTAGTTGGTGTTGGTGTAGGAGAGAGAGGGGGTGTAGTAGTTGGTGTTGGTGTAGGAGAGAGAGGGGTGTAGTAGTTGGTGTTGGTGTAGGAGAGAGAGGAGGTGTAGTAGTTGGTGTTGGGTGTAGGAGAGAGAGGTGTAGTAGTTGGTGTTGGTGTAGGAGAGAGAGAGGTGTAGTAGTTGGTGTTGGGTGTAGGAGAGAGAGGAGGTGTAGTAGTTGGTGTTGGGTGTAGGAGAGAGAGGGGTGTAGTAGTTGGTGTTGGGTGTAGGAGAGAGAGGCGTGTAGTAGTTGGTGTTGGGTGTAGGAGAGAGAGGAATGTAGTAGTTGGTGTTGGGTGTAGGAGAGAGAGAGGTGTAGTAGTTGGTGTTGGGTGTAGGAGAGAGAGAGGTGTAGTAGTTGGTGTTGGGTGTAGGAGAGAGAGGTGTAGTAGTTGGTGTTGGTGTAGGAGAGAGAGAGGTGTAGTAGTTGGTGTTGGGTGTAGGAGAGAGAGGTGTAGTAGTTGGTGTTGGGTGTAGGAGAGAGAGGGGTGTAGTAGTTGGTGTTGAGTGTAGGAGAGAGAGGGGTGTAGTAGTTGGTGTTGAGTGTAGGAGAGAGAGGAGGTGTAGTAGTTGGTGTTGGTGTAGGAGAGAGAGGAGGTGTAGTAGTTGGTGTTGGGTGTAGGAGAGAGAGGGGGTGTAGTAGTTGGTGTTGGTGTAGGAGAGAGAGGAGGTGTAGTAGTTGGTGTTGGGTGTAGGAGAGAGAGGGGGTGTAGTAGTTGGTGTTGGGTGTAGGAGAGAGAGGGGTGTAGTAGTTGGTGTTGAGTGTAGGAGAGAGAGGAGGTGTAGTAGTTGGTGTTGGGTGTAGGAGAGAGAGGGGTGTAGTAGTTGGTGTTGGGTGTAGGAGAGAGAGGGGTGTAGTAGTTGGTGTTGAGTGTAGGAGAGAGAGGAGGTGTAGTAGTTGGTGTTGGGTGTAGGAGAGAGAGAGGTGTAGTAGTAGGAATGAATGAAGAGTCAGGAGAGGTCTCTTAAAAGGATGTGGCCACAGTGATCAGATCCAAAGGCTTGCTTTTAAAGGGGTGTGTCCAGGGACCCATATTTAAAGGGGAGTGTCCAGGGACCCAGATTTAAAGGGGAGTGTCTGAGATTTAATTTCAGCCACATTGTTAAGGGCCTCATTCCATTCCATTAGGAACCAGCTAGGACAATACGCTAATGATACACCACCAAGCACGATTTACCACCTCAGCAGACCTCAAGCCTTTAAATACAGCTGCGTGCTTGTGTATGTATGTGTGTGTGTGTGTGTGTGTGTGTGTGTGTGTGTGTGTGTGTGTGTGTGTGTGTGTGTGTGTGTGTGTGTGTGTGTGTGTGTGTATGTGAGACTCACTGGTGCACATAGTGTCAGGGGAGTCAGCAGGGGCTCGATAGTAACCAGGGCGACAGGAACAGACCACGGCGCCTGGAGAGGGTGTGTTACTGTTGATGGGGCAGCTACGACACTCACTCACCCCCAGAGTTACCTTATACTGCCCCGCTCCACACGCTAAAGAGAGAGAGAGAGGGAGAGAGAGAGGGATACAGGGAGAGAGAGAGAGAGAATCAGGGAGGGAGAGAGAGGAGTGTGTTAACAGTGCAGTTGGAGTCTTTATCTCCAGGACTCCTGGACAGGGAGGTTCGGTTCCAGATGACCTGGAGAATTCATGCCAGAACCTGGACCTGTCAGAACCTCAGAACCAGGCCCTGTCAGAACCTCAGAACCAGGCCCTGGCAAAATCTGGCCCTTGCAGTAAAACGAAAAAATTAGACAATTATCTACAAGATGCACAGATGTCAGGAGCACACAGCCCAATGGTGGAGAGATTATACATTATACACATGCCCACACCAGTACCAGCCACGCCCACACCAACTCTGCACCACAGAGGGTCTGCACAGGGCTTGATATGCAATACAGAGGAGATCCTACAGACCACGCCAGTACCAGCCACGCCCCCACCAGTACCAGCCACGCCCACACCAATACCAGCCACTCCCACGCCAGTACCAGCCACACTCACGCCAGTACCAGCCACACCCACACCAGTACAAGCCACTCCCACACCAGTACAAGCCACTCCCACACCAGTACAAGCCACACCCACGCCAGTACCAGCCACACCCACACCAGTACAAGCCACACCCACACCAGTACAAGCCACATCCACACCAGTACCAGCCACTCCCACACCAGTACCAGCCACTCCCACACCAGTACCAGCCACTCTCACACCAGTACCAGCCACACCCACGCCAGTACCAGCCACACCCACGCCAGTACCAGCCAAGTCCACACCAGTACCAGCCACGCCCACGCCAGTACCAGCCACGCCCACGCCATGCCACGTTGAAAACTACTTTTTTCAAGGAGAGAAAACAGGGAGACAGACAGACAGAGAGAGAGGGAGACAGACAGACAGAGAGAGAGGGAGACAGACAGGAAGAGGGAGACAGACAGGGAGGCAGACAGACAGAGAGAGAGGGAGACAGACAGACAGAGAGAGAGGGAGACAGACAGGAAGAGGGAGACAGACAGGGAGGCAGACAGACAGAGAGAGGAACATAAACACTCTTCAACATCTCTATCAACCACACGGCTTGACCAACCTCCAACCCTTGGTCTCACTTATGTAATTTGAAAATCAGTTAATCTGGTAATTCCAGTTAATCTGGTAATTCCAGTTAATCTGGTAATTCCAGTTAATCTAGTAATTCCAGTTTGGCGAGAACAGCTTTTTTTGCTACATCCAGTCAAACTGAATGACCAATAAGAACTTTAATCAGTCAGTTATACAACACGATGTTTTACAACGCACACATACACACACTGTGACACTGAGAAACAGTCAAACGTGATTATTAAACAACCAGTGAGAACAATCAAACACGATTATTAAACAACCAGTGAGGACAATCAAACATGATTATTAAACAAACAGTGAGGACAATCAAACATGATTATTAAACAACCAGTGAGGACAATCAAACAGATGATTGACTATTAAATATTTAGAAATTTGTTTGGCTCTTATTTCCTTTTTTCTTTTCTTTATTGATTAGTTCAAGTTCAAGTTCAAATTCATTTTATTTATATAGCACATTTAAAAACAGAGTGTTAACCAAAGTGCTTTACATAGCTCATATTGTAAAAATCCCACTCGGATCTCCCCCTTCTTACAAAAGCTTTACAGAACACATATCACAATCACACAATAACGTTATTTGTTTTCAAAAGCAAAAGAATAAAAATGTGTTTTAAGCTTAGATTTAAAAGAAATTAAAGATGTTGATTGTCTCAATTCCAGGGGTAAACTGTTCCAAATTCTGTGTGCTGCAGTCGAAAAAAAGCACAAACAATCCTTTTTGTTTTAACCGAACTCGAGGGACTGTCAAGAGAGACTGAGAAGAAGACCTTAATGATCTTTGAGCAGTGTATGGTACAAGCATATCCACAATATAAGACAGAGCCATTCCATTCAGGGCTTTAAAAACAAGCAATAAAACTTTGTACTCAATTCTGAATTTCACAGGTAGCCAATGGAGAGAAGCTAAAATTGGGGTAATATGTTCTCTATTAAGTTTTATGATTAGTAATAACTCTGTAAACAACAAACTTTCTAGTGCTATATTCCAATATATAACTGTGTCTATAATACAGTACACACAGACACAGCCAAGAAACACATGGCATAGACAGATAAATAAATAAACATTGTATCCTAACACAAACACTGCTTGGACATGGAGCTCATCTCTCTCCCTCTATCCCTCCATCCCTTCTTCTATCCCT
>NW_027506928.1:667500-675000 GCF_052324685.1 Brachyhypopomus gauderio | reverse complement strand
GTGTGTGTGTGATTCTTCTTGATTTGTGTGTGATTCTTCTTGATTCGCGTAATGCGATCCGACACTGATGGTGCTCTCATGATCTGAAGGTGTCCGACAGTGTGGCTGTAATCTGCTGGTTAAAACACGCGGCTCCTCTCCGCATGGGGGCCACTGATCCGCGGGTCCGTCCAGGCGCTGCGGCCCCTGATCGCGGAGGGCACCGCGGTAACGGATCGTCTTTGAACGGCTCCAGGTGTCTCCAGCTCGGCATGAAATGCGGAACTAATCCGGTACGATTCACGATCGATCCGTCATTCTGACAACGACTGACACGACAGCTACACGACCACACACACTCCGGGTGGGCTAACACACACACACACACACACACACACACACACACACACACACACACACACACACACACACACACACACTTTGTAGTAGGAAACACTGTGTGACACTATTTTGTACTTACTTTGAAACATCTAACCACTTTATAGTTTACTAAAGAAAAAGATGAATACATTTCTTTAGCGAGTGTGGCTTAAATGTATTTAGGAATGCACTATAGCGGACGCCAACGTCTTTGTTCCAGTACGTTTGTAACTGACTAAGGCCATTACACACTCAGAAAACTCTCCGCGACCTACAGGCCTCTAGACCTGTTCACTACAAACCAGGATTTAATGCTAAAGATATCACGCAAGATAAATTAGTCAATTATAACACATTCTGGATCACGGTAGACGTGTGTGGTACACGCCTGCGCAGTGCGCGCTACGCTTCATGTAGTTCATTTCGCAGCAGACCAAACACACTCCCTATAGCGCGAAAGGCCGGGGAACATCACTGGGGAACATCACTGCAGACGAAACTGCGTGCAAACACCAGCAAACTCCGCCAAGAACTTCATCTGAAATGGTGCATGTAACCACAGATTTGTGGGGTTTTTACGCTTTGATTGTTTGCTTTGTTTTGTGTGTGTGTGTGTATGAAGCGACTCTCTGCACGAGAGAGCTGTAACAAATAAAGAAATAAATAATTAAATGAAAAAATACAAGACAAAAACGAACAAAGGTAGTTCGGAGACCATAAAACTGGATGATCTGTGTTTTTGAACTACTGAAAAGTGTTTAGTTGCATTACAGAATTCAAATATTTCTCCAGAAGATTCATAACACGTATAAAACAAACTTTACTTATATGTTAAACAACTAATATACATTAATGAAACATAAAAAAATATTCCGTGGGTTATACAGACGATTATGATCAATCCACTTCAGTGTTTTCATTATTACTCGTAGCTGCAGAGTTAAATGTACCTTTACCCTTTGCCTGCAGTTACAGTATGGTGCAAGTCTGACTATCTAAAATAATAATGAGTTAGTAGTTTGAGTGCGTTACACCATCGTGCAGATGAAACGAGTGGTCACGTCCCTTTCACGTCCCCCAGAAATAATGATAGGTAAGGACCCCCCCCCCCTCCAAAACTTACCTTCCTCCGCCGTGCCCGGTCCGGGGAGTCCGGTGAACGCTAACGAGAGCGCGAGGAAGGCGGTCCATCGTGCGTGATCCATATCAGCTTTTGTCAGGCTCGTTCTAGGCGCAGGTACTAGTCCTTTAGTACTGGTCCTTCATAAGTACTGATCCCTTCAGGCGCTCGGGCGCTGTCAGCTGGGCCGGGTCTCCACCAGACCCGCTACCCACATCGATGAAGGAAACTCGCGCACTGAAGTTTCTACTCAGTTGGACACAGTTGTACAGATGGGCCGTCCGACATTAAAGTGTTGTAAAGTGTTCCGACCAATACCGTCTGTGTCAGTCCATACTTACGACATTTAACGGCGTGGCAGTTAACAAAAGAAACGCTGTAACAATGTACCAAAGAGAGAGAGAGAGAGGGAGAGAGAGAGAGAGGGAGAGAGAGGCAGAGAGAGAGAGAGAGAGAGAGAGAGAGAGGGAGAGAGAGATCCGTTTCCTTGCTCCGTATACACCCTCCTTTCTCGGTACGCTCCGGTGTGCTCTTCACGCCAGGCGACAGACTCTGGCTACCGTATGCAACACCGACGACCGGGGACCGGGACCGAGACCGGGGACCGAGGACACGCCAGATCTCGATCACGCTTCAGTTTTAGCTGCTCCAAGCAATTCTGCGGTGATTCTGCTGAACAGTCAGTACCGCCCGTATATTCCTCCCGTGGTTCTTTAAAAGTCTCCGTTGTCCTAAATGTGTAAAATAACTCCCACTGAGTTCACGGTGGTCTCGGAGTCGTGCCACAACAGCGCCCAGTTTGAAAATAACCCGCCACGCAAACAAATTCAACTGGTCCCGAACTTTCCCCAGTCGCGTGCGTTCAGGACTGCGCTGGGCACGAGACACAGAGGTCGACGCTCGCTGGGCTCCTCCCATCCCGGAGACTCCGCCCACAATCCCACTCCAGCTTTGGAATGGGATCATTTGGCCCGTCTGTATAGCCAAAGCATGCATACGCATTTATACGACTTAACATTAGGACAAACATGTTTACGATTATTCTACCTTGATACTATAATAAAACACATAGCCTACATCTCAACTAACGTTATAAACACACACAACCGTAATTATGCTGTAATTACGGCAGAACAACACCAACTCGTCTCGGTCTCGGAGGTGAACATCTCCGGTTTCTCCATTTACGCCCCATGATAACTGATAAACACAGCGTACATGTCGCTCGCGCGCTCACTCCCCAAGCACGCGCACGCGCACACAGCTTGGTTTGTTTTTGGCGGATTGTAAAGTTTTAGCTCGAGGTTGCTGCTTCTCCAGACACTTTAAAGAGGTTGACCTTATTACCGCCGCGCTCGAGGCCCCTGTGTAGTTATCGATTAATCAATGAGTCCCATCAATCACGCTCGTGCTCTGTCCACACCTTGTCTCCCACCCCGGGGGGGGGGGGGGGGGGGGGCAGCACCCGAGACTCCATAGGTCCCTTTATAGCCCAGTGTCATATGGACCCTATCGTAATTAAGATGAGTCGATCATTACCTGCCCAAAAACGACACTGTTCATCAACCTCTAAGATAGTCCAAACTCCGCCCACAGAGGTTTAACCTAGCCCAAACCCCGCCCACAGATGTTTAACCTAGCCCAAACCCCGTCCAAAGAGGTTTAACCTAGCCCAAACCCCGCCCACAGATGTTTAACCTAGCCCAAACCCCGTCCACAGATGTTTAACCTAGCCCAAACCCCGCCCACAGATGTTTAACCTAGCCCAAACCCCGTCCACAGAGGTTTAACCTAGCCCAAACCCCGCCCACAGAGGTTTAACCTAACCTAAACCCCGCCCACAGAGGTTAACTGTGGTTTCATCTTTCCCTCTACTCTCCCATTCAGTCAAGTTATAGTCAGTGCTAGCACGGAGTGGGACAGTAACACTTATTAGCTGCCCACGGACGTAATTTTTTTTGGGGGGGGGGACGGGGGGGACATGGCCCCCCCACTTTTTCAAAAGCCGGTTTTGGTCCCCACCAGTTTTTGCGGTTAAAACCAAATATTTAAATAGCGACGAATCCATGTCTCCCCGACTTTTGAAATCAAAATTACGTCCATGTAGCTGCCAGTTCACTATTATTATTATTATTAATTATTATTAATTATTATTAGTAATTATTATTAGCATGGCGGTGTTTAGACTATTAGTATTTGTGCTCTGCCATTTTACGGCCTTTATGTTGAGATGATTTGAGGAAGCGCCGATTCAGCGCAGTTTTGAGGTATTACAGTGTCGTTTGACATGTTGAACTGAAGTAAAGCAGCTTTATGATAATCTCTGGTGAAATAAGGCGCCGAACAATCCTTCTTTCTTTCTTTTGTCACGACCCGTTGGGATTAAAACGTGTCACTCTCATCCCGGCTGTAAAGAAACGTGTGGAAGTGTCTCGTTCAAAGGCGGGAAACACCTCACGCGACTGCGCGCGTTTTGACGCTGCGCGTGCTATTGTTCGCGCGCATTTAGGGGTTGGTGTGAAAACCCATCAGGTTCTCGCTCAACAGGTAGTTGTGAGAAAGTACCGGAGGTGATGGCGACCTCACGGGCTACTCTCATTCACCCTCTCTGTCACTGCAAAACAGTTTATAACCGCATTGTTTAACATCAAACGACTGTATGTGTTATTAGTCAGAACTGCTGAGAATGACCAGATTGCTTGTCTGAGGAGAGTCTCAAGAGCTAAAGTCAGCAGGCTTAAACGTTACATTTCTATATTATACGAGATTTTTAAATACTTTAGTACAGCTCTGATTTTTACTTGTTTTTTTATAGTAATCCACCCATCTTGGGAAACCCGATGAGATCATTTTAATATCAGGGTGAGAGCCATGCAGATGGTGATCTTCACGCCCCTGCGCGCCCTCTAGCGGCTCTTGTCGGAATTACCGGGATGTCTCATAAACGGATATTTTGTTTCGTGTCCTTTTCTTTTATTGCTACAAATTATGGAACATTTAAAAATATTGCTCTTGACGTTACAGTCTTTAATGACATAGTGCTGTCCTTTCACTGACCCCGTGAAGAATTTTTACCATGTCCTGACAAATTTGCTCAGCTCTGACAGAGCTGCTGGTCACACTGAGTGTCACCTGTAACTCAGGTGTGAGTCTGCTAGATTCTGAAACAGAGACCCATGAGAAATATTAGGAACACAAACATGGGGAATTAGCACTGTTTCTGTGTCAGGAGAGTTTTAGGGAGGAGCAGCTTGTTTGCATGCAAAGTGTAAGGCATAAAGGTAAAAGTGTAAAGTTTTATCAAACCCCTCTGAGGAACACTTCTCTGTGTGTGTGTGTGTGCCTGTGTGTGCACGTGTGTGTGTGTGTGTACTGAACCTGACAAAGCATGGATATTATATATTGATATTGTACTCCAGACACTGTTTAACCATCTCCTGATGTTTTCAGTATTAGTGATGTGTGAGAAGCTATTGTGGCTTTGTGCAGGGACAGACCAGGTCCCCTGGACCTGTAATGACGCACTATAGTTCTGGTGCGGGTTTTCCAAAATGTTTGTAACACTAAGTACTTCGTAAGCTCGTTCTTAAGAACATTCTTAAATTTACGATTGTTTCCCAAAACTCTTCATAACATTGTACTTAGGATTGTTCATAATCTAAGAGTGTTCTGACCCATTCATAACACACTAAGTTCTTCTTACCTCAAAGCTCACATACAGTTCTACCTCAAATAGATGTCATGATGTACATCATTTCAGGACACTGTAGATAGAAATCACGTTATGTTTGTGTGTTTGGTGTGTAGGAACAGTGTTTTAATACAGGATTAGAACCCTCTTTGCTCTTACAACAGCAGATTGCACAGAACAGTGCACACATTCCTTTGTTAACATGATTGCATCACATAATTAGTGCAGATTTGTCTTCTGCAGATTAATGCTGGAAGTCCCCCATCCACAACTCCAAAGAGGGCATGTTGGATTCAGATTTGGTGTCTAGGGAGGACACTGGACTTATTGTCATGGCGATGGAACCAGTCTGATGACCTGTGCTCTCTGGCATGTAGCATTAACAGTGGGGAAGTGCTACAGTAACATGGAAGAATGCTCAGATAGATTTTAGCATTTACTATCACTGTGAAAAACATAAAACACAGAAGACCCCTGGAGTAAGAATACTGGGGGTTGGAACACTGGGGGTTGGAACACTGGGGGTTGGAACACTGGGGGTTAGAACACTGAGGGTTGGAACACTGGAGGTTAGAACACAGGGGTTGGAACACTGGAGGTTAGAACACAGGGGTTGGAACACTGGGGGTTGGAACACTGAGGGTTGGAACACTGAGGGTTGGAACACTGAGGGTTAGAACACTGGAGGTTGGAACACTGGGGGTTAGAACACAGGGGTTGGAACATAGGGGTTGGAACATTGAGGGTTGGAACACTGGGGGTTGGAACACTGGAGGTTAGAACACTGGGGTTGGAACATTGGCGGTTGGAACATTGAGGGTTGGAACACTGGGGGTTGGAACACTGGAGGTTAGAACACTGGGGTTAGAACACAGGGGTTGGAACACTGGGGGTTGGAACTCTGGGGGTTAGAACACAGGGGTTGTAACACTGAGGGTTGGAACACAGTGTAATGGGTTGGAACTCCCACCACAGTGACCCAGACTGCCAGACTGACGTGAGTGTGTAACCCCCAAACCACCACTGTCTTCCACATAGGAGATCCTCACCTCCATCATCTGAGTTCAATCCTGCTACACATATACACACACTGACACAAATACACAGGGGCACTGACAGACGACACACACACACACACACACACACACACACACACACACACACACACACACACACACACACACACACACAGGCTAATGGTAAGCATCCAGAAGTGTTCAGTAAACACTGTTTTGTAAACATTTACAGAAAGTTCAGTGGAAGAGTGAACAGGTGTCACTGACATTCTCCTGACCACTCTGTCTCTCTCTCATTTATTTCCCCCTCTCTCCCTCCCTCTCTCTCTCCTTCTCCTACTTTCTATCTCCCCATTTCTCCCTCTCTCCTTCTCCTTTTGTTTTTTAACTCATGTTTCTACATGTTTGTTTAATTTGGTATTTTTTAAAATTTTGGTTAGTTTCTCCACATTACCTGTATTGTGAACATAGGTTAATAAAGTACTGGTTTTAAATTTTGCCTCTCTAGTGTCCCCCCATCCTGAATATTTATGACTGTATGGTGGATCATTACTGTTATACAAGACAATATTAAACCCATCCGTGGACGAAGGACACGTAGTGAGGGAAATACGCCTCTTGTAAATACTCCTCTTATAAGTACTCATCTTTTAAATACTCATCTTGTAAATACTCCTCGTTACAGTATTCCTCTTTATACTCTTTTTTTCCGTTTGTTACTCTAGTTACCATGCAAAATCACTTTATCTTGAACTCGAGTATCAAACACATGTTTTCTTTGGATGTTCAATAACTCAGGGGAGACAATTAATTCAGTTCAATTAAATTCAGGGAATATTAATTTCAGATTACAGCAAGATATGCTCAAATATCCATATTTTATTATTTAACTGTAGATACACTATATTGCCAAAAGTATTCACTTACCTCCCTTGATTCACATATGAGCTTAAGTAACATCCCATTCCTAATCCACAGGGCTCAATATGACGTTGGTCCACCCTTTGCAGCTAGAACAGCTTCAACTCTTCTGGGAAGGCTGTTCACAAGGTTTAGGAATGTGATTATGGGGATTTCTGACCATTCTTCCAGAAGCACATTTGTGAGGTCACATACTGATGTTGGACTAGAAGGCCTGGCTCTCAGTCTCCGCTCTAATTCATCCCAAAGGTGTTCTATCGAGTTGAGGTCAGGACTCCGTGCAGGCCAGTCAAGTTCATCCACACCAGACTCTGCCATCCATGTCTTTATGGACCTTGCTTTGTGCACTGGTGCACAGTCATGTTGGAAGAGGAAGGGTCCAGCTCCAAACT
>NW_027506928.1:655000-662500 GCF_052324685.1 Brachyhypopomus gauderio | reverse complement strand
CTGTGTTCTCCAGGCGGTGGACGTGGGGTGACACTAGTGATCACTATAGTGATCCAGGACAGCGTGTGTCTGTGGTCTCCAGGCGGTGGATGTGGGGTGACACTAGTGATCACTATTGTGATCCAGGACCGTGTGTGTCTGTGGTCTCCAGGCGGTGGACATACAGTGACACTAGTGATCACTATAGTGATCCAGGACCGTGCGTGTCTGTGGTCTCCAGGCGGTGGACGTGCAGTGACACTAGTGATCACTATAGTGATCCAGGACCGTGTGTGTCTGTGGTCTCCAGGCGGTGGACGTGGGGTGACACTAGTGATTACTATAGTGATCCAGGACCGTGTGTGTCTGTGGTCTCCAGGCGGTGGACGTGGGGTGACACTAGTGATCACTATAGTGATCCAGGACCGTGTGTGTCTGTGGTCTCCAGGCGGTGGACGTGGGGTGTGTTCGTGGTCACCTTCAGATCTGCCACACTGTCCAATCAGAGCCAAGCAGCTCATTTCACTCCGAGTTTCCCAGTATGTACAGTAGTCTTGTTTGAGTTCTTGAGTGTTCCTCCTCTCTCTTCCTCCGTTAGCGTCTCAACGTCTTCATAATTAGAGTGAACCGATTCTCTAACAGTGGATGACAACGGACAACCGTGTTCATGACAACCGTGTTCATGACAACCATGTTCATGACTGACAACCGTGTTGATGGTTGATGTGTTTGGTTCACACACACATCACTCCATATGTGTAAGACACTTGTAAACACTGAATGATGCTGTATCATTTTACAGAAGTGCATTATGGATGTTGATGATGTCATATTGTAAGGTGAGGCTAAGCGTGAGGGTATCCTAGTGACCACACACACACACACACACACAGGATTCTCTATGCAGATTTTTTAGTCATACCAAATAAAAGCAATGAAGTCGTTACACAAATATACCCATATGCGTAGAGAAAGAGAGATAAAGCTTATATAATGAAAAGAGAAAGAGAGACAGAGAGAGAGAAGGAGAGAGAGTGAGGGGAGAGAGAGAAAGAGAGACAGAAAGAGAGAGAAGGAGAGAGAGTAAGGGGAGACAGAGAGGGGAAGAGAGAAAGGGAGACAGAGAGAGAGAAGGAGAGAGAAGAGGGAGAGTGTTAGATGGCAGTCAGTTATATGAAAAGAGGATCTGGAAAACTCACAGTAGGAAGATGAGAAAGATTGTGTGTGTGTGTGTGTGTGTGTGTGTGTGTGTGGAGCCAGCAATTCTGAGTTAATTGAATCTCCAGGTTTGGAATGCATTTTAAAGTCTGTGTGTGTGTGTGTGTGTGCATGCGTGTATGTGTGCGTGTGTGTGTGTGTGGTAGGGTCAGAGGTCAACTTTAAGTGCCCAATGGAATGGGAGGGCACATATACACTTACACATTCTTTCCAGCCTGCGTATGGCACAGAGAGAGAGAGAGAGAGAGAGAGAGAGGGAGAGAGACAGGGAGAGAGAGAGACAGAGAGAAAGAGAAAGGGAGAGAGAGGGAGAGAGACAGGGAGAGAGAGAGAGGATTGAGTGTGTATGTGTGATCTGTGTGAGAAACAGTGCTTTTATATTCGAGGGTCTGAGACATGCTAGCCCTGTAGCAGACCCGAATACAGACCTGCCCCTAATAATACAGACCTGCCCCTAATACAGAACTATATTTAATAGAGAGCAGCGCTACAGCAGTACTGTGTTACACTTTTTGTAAGATTAATCAAAATAGACTGAAGCTCAGAGTTGAGGGACCCAAAGCTCTTTAGGGGTGAATTAGTAAATCATCTTTGCTGACTGAGAAACGTATACCACACCATGAAAATCACATCATGTAAACCACACCATGAAAATCACATCATGTCAGTGATGCCGGTAACGCGTTACTTAGTAACGCGTTACTGTAGTCGGACTACTTTTTTCAGTAACGAGTAGTCTAACGCAACTACTATTTAAAAACTAGTAGTCAGATTAAAGTTACTTATCTAAAACATCGTGCGTTACTATTTCTGCATTTCGGGGGAACGTAGGTTATATTTATTCATTCTTATTTTTTGGCTACACGTTTCTTACGCGGTTACGTCATCTCTGCTCTGCGGCGCCAAAGTCAGATGGAAGGAGAGGTTCGCCTTTAGCAGCTGGAAATACAGGCATTATTTTGATTTTATTTCGGCTAAGGAAGACAACATTAAGGTCCGTTGTACACTCTGTCCTGGCGACAGAGTGCTGTCTACTTTCAAAAACACAACGTCAAACCTGAAAAAAAAAAAAAAAACCGGGGCTTGGCGGCGAACGTAAATTGTTACCGGGCGGGGTGTAAAATTGACTAAATTCAGTATTATATCGCGATCGATCGATCGCCGGTGGTTGGCGCCAGATCGAACTAGTAACTCATTGAATCATAGATGTGGATCAGAGGTAAATAAACTGGATTTTTTTTTCGGCGTGAGATATCGGAAGTGTGGCGTAAGCGTGTGAAGACAGTCAAATGCGTGTGTCTCAATGCGTGACAGTTGGCAACCCTGTAAGTGGGCGGAGTTGAACAGAAAGACTGTCTTATTTATTTATTTAAAAAACATGTAAGCCTATTTCAAGAAAAAGTTTACAAATGCCAGTGTCATTTTTGATGTTCCGGTTAAAATACATGTCAATAAAGTGAGTATTGGCAGAACTGGTAGTCATTTTCATGTTATAGGGGCGGGGGATCAGCCTCTGCTGAAAGTAACTAAAAGTAATCTAACTTAGTTACTTTTAAAAGCAAGTAGTCAGTAACTTAACTGAGTTACTTTTTAAAGAAGTAGTCAGTAGTCAGTAGTCGGATTACTGTTTCAAAGTAACTATGGCAACACTGCATCATGTAAACCACACCACATCAGTGGTGGAGAGTTACGAAGTACATGTAATTAGTTACTGTAAGTAAAGTTTTTGTTTTTGACTTTACTCAAGTATTTCCCTTTTTTGTAACTTTTACTTTTTACTCCACTACACTATGTGAAAGCTGTCGTTACTTCAGGCTTCACGTGTTCAACAAAGTAAAGTCAAAACAAAAGACGTGCGAAGCACGTGCACCAACCAGCGTTCGAATCAACAGAGCTTCCAGCTAAATGCATTGATATTGTAAAATAATAAACATTTGAACATAGCACATTTTACAGTAGAAAACAAATTATATTTAGTAGGTTTTACATGCAGAGCATGGTGCTAAAACAATTAGCAGGTAGCTGTTATAGTTGATATTTTGTCTTAAAGTTTGTGCTTTTGCTAAAACTATCTAAAGTATTCTGCAATAACTAAATTATTCTGTATCCTATTTGGATGGTACAGTAAAATACAAGAAATATTAATTTTATTCACCAAATAGAAGGAGATTGATATATGGATTTGCAATAGCAAATAAATCTTTAACCAAAATATTGCTTATTCACCAAAAGTTACTTCATAGCCACCATTGGTCCTACCAAATAGAAATTACATGCCTTCTGTGTTTTCTGTGTGACGATGGGTGCGGCGTCAAGGACGAGACACAAATCCTTTGTGGCAGCAAACGTCACTTTAATACAAAGACGTATATGGCGCTTTCAAGCGCATGGGTAACATTGAAACATTCACACAGACGTGTATACTTTAGACAACGACGAGCACAGGACACTGCGCGAGCGCACATTAAATAGACAAACCACATTAGCCCCACGTGATTACGAGACGAGTCACAGGTGAGATGAATTATCACAAGACATACCCATAACCACGATGCACATGGACAACGTAAACACACGCCCAAAAGGGAGGGGCCGGGGTCCTCAACGTGACATTCTGCTTATGATAATTTTAATAAACAAAAAAACTAACACTATAAGCATAGAATTAAAATTGTCCGCATAAATTAGTTGATTATGGAAAAGTCATGGTTTAGAGATAACAGGATATTAAAGCCTTATTGATGTACGTTTGTACGTTTGTACTTTTACTCAAGTGGAGGACTAAAGGGAGGGCGTCTACTTGTACTGGAGTAATGTTTTAACTTTAGTATCTGTACTTTTACTCAAGTGGAGGACTAAAGGGAGGGCGTCTACTTGTACTGGAGTAATGTTTTAACTTTAGTATCTGTACTTTTACTCAAGTGGAGGACTAAAGGGAGGGCGTCTACTTGTACTGGAGTAATGTTTTAACTTTAGTATCTGTACTTTTACTCAAGTGGAGGACTAAAGGGAGGGCGTCTACTTGTACTGGAGTAATGTTTTACCTTGGGTATCTGTACTTTTACTCAAGTAGAGGACTAAAGGGAGGGCGTCTACTTGTACTGGAGTAATGTTTTACCTTGGGTATCTGTACTTTTACTCAAGTGGAGGACTAAAGGGAGGGTGTCTACTTGTACTGGAGTAATGTTTTACCTTGGGTATCTGTACTTTTACTCAAGTACGTGGTTTGTGTACTTTGTCCTCCACTGCACCACATAAACCACAACATGTAAATGAGGTAACTGAGCAGGGAGGTAACGGGTTGATCACCTGAGCAGGGAGGTAACGGGTTGATCACCTGAGCAGGGAGGTAACGGGTTGATCACCTGAGCAGGGAGGTAACGGGTTGATCAAGAGAAGTCGGTGAAGAGCGATACTGACTGAATTTTCTGTGCAGATCTGTGTGTGTGTGTGTGTTGGGGGGGGGTATACGTGTGACTAATCAATCTGTGCTATATGCTTTTCTATCCGTCCCACCTATCAGACTGACCTCCGCACACACACACACACACACACACAATTTACTGCCACCCACAAAGCTTGTTACCATGGCACACATGCAAAAGAAATACATGCGCACACACACACAGTAAAAGGAAGCACGTGTATTAGGTTTCCTCTAAAGGAAGAGGGAGGGACACAAACACAAAAGAGACAGACCAAGTGGAACAGTGAGACAGAGAGATGAAAGAGTGAAAAACTGAGATGAGCACGTGTGTGTAGGAAAACAGGAGGGATTTGTAAAAAGGTCGTATGTTAACCCTGCCCTCTGGTGGCAAAGTATTGTTATGACAACTAGTGTTTAAGGTTTAGGGAGTGCCAATTTTTGTCAGTGATAGTTTAGGAAGCACAGGCATTTTGTATGTTTAGGATTTGGGGAGCATAGATGTGTGTAG
The DNA here is from genome assembly GCF_052324685.1 of Brachyhypopomus gauderio. Classification (NCBI taxonomy): domain Eukaryota; kingdom Metazoa; phylum Chordata; class Actinopteri; order Gymnotiformes; family Hypopomidae; genus Brachyhypopomus; species Brachyhypopomus gauderio. The sequence goes on along the minus strand of NW_027506928.1, from coordinate 657,368 downwards.
GTGAGTGTTTAGGAAGTGTGTTAGGTGTTTAGGTGGATGTGTGTAGGTGAGTGTTTAGGAAGTGTGTTAGGTGTTTAGGTGGATGTGTTTAGGTGAGTGTTTCATGTTTAGGAAGTGTGTTAGGTGTTTAGGTGGATGTGTGTAGGTGAGTGTTTCATGTTTAGGAAGTGTGTTAGGTGTTTAGGTGGATGTGTGTAGGTGAGTGTTTCATGTTTAGGAAGTGTGTTAGGTGTTTAGGTGGATGTATGTAGGTGAGTGTTTCATGTTTAGGAAGTGTGTTAGGTGTTTAGGTGGATGTGTGTTGGTGAGTGTTTCATGTTTAGGAAGTGTGTTAGGTGTTTAGGTGGATGCATGTAGGTGAGTGTTCAGTGTATGTGTGTAGGTATTTAGTGTGTAGGCTGTGTATAGGTATTTAGTAGGGGTGTGAGGATACACTCAGCTCACAAGACGAGACACGATATTGGGTTCATGAGAACGAGACGAGACGAGATTTTAAGAAAACTAAAATGATATTATATGACTGGACAACAGACTTTTATTTAACTGAGTTACACAGAAATGTTTTATTATAACTCGTAACATGCATGATGTAAGCATGAACTTTTAATAAACGTCTTCCTCTACAAATTGAAATTTAAATAAATTTTCATAAAAGTTAAAATAAATTATTTTTCCTTTTTTCAAGTGCAAACAATATTACAGTATATGCAAAACAAAAAGTTCTTCACTGTCAATACAGAGTGCAAATAGTGCAGAGCCTGACCAAGTATGTCACTGAATTTGCTGCAACTACACTGCCATGTTCATTTTTAAGAATATTAACATCGCCACACTGCCCCCGATATCCTTTGCTGTCTCAACTTGCCAAAGCGCCATTCTGTCCCTGCTACCAAGTGAGATATGTTGATTTGAGTACTGAGCTGTGGTGTAAATGTCACTGTATCGTGCTCGTATTGGCCGCGGTGTACGGCATTATTTTCATACAATGTTTGTATATGGTCAGTGTCTTATCGGTCACTCTTGCCATTTATCATTTCCGACGGGTTCCCAAAATGCTGCCAAACAAACGATTTGAAAGTGGCGGGGGCATCTTCAATAGTAGTACCTGAATTTTCCGACGTCATTCTGGCTGCTTGCTGGATCACAAATCCCGCGAGACAGATTTTTAACGTGACGAGAAATATCGCTGAGTTACATCTCGTGAGTTACATCTTGTGAGATCTAGTCACACCCCTAGTATTTACTGTTTAGGGTGTGTGGATGTGTATAAGTGTTCATGGCCCATTAATATTTAGAAAGAAGTGACGACAACACTTATTTCATAAAATGTCTTTTAATGTAATTCATTAGTTCAATATTTTATAGCTAATTTACAACAGGCGTTTCACTGAAATATATTTTAATCCATTTCTCTTCATCATAGATGTTTGTCTCTTGCAAGATAATTAATCTTAAATCCATTGGTAATGTCTGATATACAGCCCATATGCTGTAGTTATGATAAAACATAAAATAATTAAAACTGAAAACAGAGCCAAACAAAGTTGGGCATAAAACATGAATAATTCAGTTTCAAATATGAGCTGAATCGACAATGAGTGCAAAATAAACCCAGTGTGAACAGATCTGATGCAAACTGATCTAGAGCTCAAATTCTATTCATTAGTCCTTTTATGTAACTGTACTTAAATATTTAAATGTTCTGGTCAATGACTTTTTAACTGTGTACTGTGAATGTGTGTGGGGACATGTCAATCCAGGTCTGGTACAGTGTACTGAGTAATGACCCATGTCAATATGTAGTGGGCACCACACCTGTAATTTGAAAGGGCAGTCTGGGAGTACTGGTTTAAGTAATGTATTGTGGGTATTGTAGTTCAGGTGAAAGGTACCTGTGTATTTTGGCTCAGACAGATGCTCTGATTCTACAGATAAGCCCCTTAAGAGTACACTCACAAACATCTCTATGTACAACAATATAGTCAATTTGACAGGATTATTTCTTTATAATTTACAAAACAAACTCTCAATCCCCTGCCCACAAAGGAAAAATAAATAAAAACCCCAAATAAATACTGAAGTTATAAATAAATCATGTGAAGTCTCTCAGAAACTCATTCAGCTTCAGTGTGTGTGCCTGCTCACCATTAGGATATAGGCTCCTGTCTCACCATTAGGATATAGGCTCCTGTCTCCCCTCCTCACTTCTCTCACTCTCTCTCTCTCCCTCTCTCTCTCTCTCTCTCTCTCTCTGTCGTCCTCTTATATTCACTCTTCCTGTTTTGTATGAACTTCAAAAGCAGGAATGTCTGCAGTATATATGTACACTGCTGTGGAATAATCAGACTTTATTAATGTCTGCAGTATA
>NW_027506928.1:642500-647500 GCF_052324685.1 Brachyhypopomus gauderio | reverse complement strand
TAATTAGAATCCAGCAAGCTTGAGCAAAATCCTGGTGAGGACTTTTACTTTCTGAACCTGGATTATACACCTCTGGTGATTAGTGTGTCTCAGTGTGTGTGTGTGTGATTGGGTGTGTGTGTGGAGATTAGACACAGGCTCTGGCTGTGCTGGGTTTAATGATTCTGGTAAATCATCTCCATGGCGACAGGGTGACTCACGGGGGACGCAGGAGCCGAACTTGTCGGGGAACTCGGAGAGCAGATCGTCGTTAACGCGGTCCTTCATCGGGCCGAGAGTTATGATTGGACGAGCATAGTGCACTGAGGAAGAGGATGCGTGTCAGAGTAATACCACGCTTACATCACAACATGTGATGTCATTACCCAGAGAGTGAGGTCATCAGTGATGTAATACACTCACCCTCTATCTGAGTTACAATCTCATAGCTCTGAATGTAGTCATCTCTCCCTGAAACACACACACATGGACATATTCATACAAACTCACACACAGATTTGAGGTTAGCAACTCATACATTTTAGTGCTGTACACATCAAAACACACTTATTGTATATTTATATCCAAATACAAAAATTACAGTATATAATTTTCTAAACACATATGTACTGTCACGTTTAGCCCCGCCCCCACCTGTCAGGTGTTGTTCTAGTCATGTGTCTATGTTTTGGTTCCCCATGTGTTTCTCCTGCCACTCTTGTGTCATTAGTAACCCCACCCCATGATTATCACTCCCACTTGTTTCTAGTTGTTTCCCTTGTCCAGTGTATTTAAATATCTGTCACGTATGGCCTCGCCCCCTCCCTTGGCTGTCACTCCGGGTTCCCTTGTGTCTGTGTCCCATGCCTGTTCATCCCGCCCCGCTCGTTTGTCTCGTGATTCCCTTGTTTATTACCACACCCCCATGTCATTGTCTTCACCTGCTCGTTGTTTAGTTCCCATGTATTTAAGCCCCTGAGTCTCCCTTGTCCTTTGTCTGGTATTTTGATTGATGTGGATGTTTGGCTGTTTCTGTGTTTATCGCTATACCTGACCGTTTATTGTTCCCGTCTTTTGGTTTCCTGCTTGTTACTCGTGTTCCCCTGTCTAGTTATGCCCGTATACGCCTGTTTTACTGACTGCCCTCCCGTTATCGACCCGGACTGGCTAAGCGACGATGAGTATGTAATGTCCTGCAATAAATCTCGCTCTTCTCAACGATTGTGTTCGCCTCCTCGCTCCGTGGCGCGAGCCACGTTACAATATCTTTGTCTTGTTCAGGGCTGGTTAATGAATGTGGGGATGTTCCTGGTTGTGTATCTTGAGGGGCAGTCATGGTCTGGCGGTAGGGAACTGGTCTTGTGACCGGAGGGTCGTGGGTTTGATTCCCAGACCTGAGGCCATGACTGAGGTGCCCTTGAGCAAGGCACCTAACCCCAACTGCTCCCCGGGCGCCGGGCTAGGGCTGCCCACCGCTCTGGGCACGTGTGATCCACAGCCCCCTAGTAATCACTAGTGTGTTTGTGTGTGTGTGTTCTAACTGCACAGATGGGTAAAATGCGGAGGACAAATTTTGATTGCGGTGAAAAAAAAATAAAATTGACAAATATGGCACATTTCATTTCATTTATAATTTTTTGAGTTTCAGGATGTATGAGTTTGTCTGTACCTGGCTGTTAGTAAGTGGGAATCTTTCTTGTTGTTTATTCTGTTGGACCTGTAAGTTATTTCCAGTTTGTTTTTCTGCCTAGTTTCTCTTTTGTTAGTCACTATGAATCTCAGTGTTGTCTTGTTGACCCTGGACCATCACCCCAACTCTGATTATGGACCTCCATCCATCCATTATCTGAACCGCTTAATCCCGCTAGTCGGGGTCACGGGGGGGCTGGAGCCAATCCCAGCATCTCCGGGCGAAGGCAGGGTACACCATGGGCAGGTCGCCAGTCCACCGCATGGCCAACACACACGCACACACACACTCACACCTACGGGCAATTTTAGAGTGATCAATCAACCTAACACGCATGTCTTTGGACTGTGGGAGGAAACCGGAGTACCCGGAGGAAACCCACACAGGCACAGGGAGAACATGCAAACTCCACACAGAGCAGCCCAGACCGAGAATCGAACCCAGACCGCCTTGCTGTGAGGCGACAGTGCTAACCACCACACCACCATGCCGCCCGATTATGGACCTGCCCTTAATAAACCTGCTCTGATTATGGACCTGCCCTTAATAAACCTGCTTTGATTATGAACCTGCCCTTAATAAACCTGCTCTGATTATGGACCTGCCCTTAATAAACCTGCTCTGATTATGGACCTGCCCTTGATAAACCTGCTCTGATTATGGACCTGCCCTTAATAAACCTGCTCTGATTATGAACCTGCCCTTAATAAACCTGCTCTGAATATGGACCTGCCTTTAATAAACCTGCTCTGCTCAGCACATGAGTCTGTCTCATCACTCACTGACACGCCTGGTGTTACACGATTTACACACACATCCAAACACACATGTATTACACACACATCCAAACACACGTGATATACACACATCCAAACACACACATGAAATACACACATCCAAACACACATGTATTACACACACACATCCAAACACACATGTGATATACACACATCTAAACACACATGTATTATACACACATCCAAACACACGTGATATACACACATCCAAACACACACGTGATATACACATCCAAACACACACGTAATATACACGCATCCAAACACACACGTGATATACACATCCAAACACGCATGTAATATACACGCATCCAAACACACATGTATTATACACACATGCGTACACATGTAATATATACAAATGTATTATACACACATGCATACACATGTAATATACACACATCCAAACACACATGTATTATGCACACATGTATTACACATGTATTACACATGTATTACACATGTATTATACATACATGTATTACACATGTATAATACACACATATTATACACACATGTATTATGCACACATATATTACACATGTATTATACACACATGTATTACACATGTATTATGCACACATGTATTACACATGTATTATGCACACATGTATTATACACACATGTATTATACACACATGTATTACACACACATATATTATACACACATGTATTACACATGTATTACACACATGTATTACACATGTATTACACATGTATTACACACACATGTATTACACATGTATTATACATACATGTAGTACACATGTATTATACACACGTATTATACACACATGTATTATACACACATGTATTACACATGTATTATACACACGTATTATACACACATGTATTATACACACATGTATTACACATGTATTATACACACGTATTATACACACATGTATTATACACACATGTATTACACATGTATTATACACACGTATTATACACACATGTATTGCACATGTATTATACACACATGTATTGCACACCCTTACCTATGCTGTCTCTACCTTTGGACCTCATACGGGACCACTCTTTCCTCTCAACTCTGAAACACAAAGGGACAGAGAGACAGTGAATGAGAGAGGGACAGACAGAGGGGGACAGGGAGAGACAGCCAGACAGAGGGGGACAGGGAGAGACAGACAGACAGAGGGGGACAGGGAGAGACAGACAGAGGGGGACAGGGAGAGACAGACAGACACAGGGGGCACACAGTAACACGATGGCCCCAGTGCTCCACCTGCCTGCGTTTGCTGGGGACGTATCCGGCCTCCTCCAGGTCCCCGTGTGGGGACAGACGCCGTGCCTGCCACCACTCTTCATCACTGCAGTCCACCACATGCAGGATGTCCCCGAAGCGCAGACTCAGGGCCTGGCTCAGGTAGCCGCCGTCCGCCGTCTTATCATAGTCAAACAGAGCCCTGCAGGAAGAGTCACCACACCAACAGTCTTCAGCACAACACCACACCTCTGGGGCTTTGAGTGCCATGTGCTGAGCACATGTGTAATAGTGCTTAGGAAGAGGTGGTTGTGTGATTGCCCAAGGCTAACTCTGGTCAGTAGGTACAGGGCGTGCTCTGATTGGTCATTAGTTACAGGGCTTGCTCTGATTGGTCAGTAGGTTGTGTACCTGATGTAAAAGCTCCTCTTACTGGTGCGAAGTGATGTGGTTCCTGACCCCATACTGCTGTTCAGCAGCTGCTCCCTCAGGTCATGAATCTTAGCCTCGAACCGACTGTACTCTACACACACAAACACACACACACACACACACACACACACACACACATTTACACACCACACATACAACACTTGATATGTAGTGGTGTCTCATACCCCAGTGTGTACTGGTAAATTAAATTGGCTTAAAATGTAATTTTGTGTAATACCGCAGCAGAACGTGCTTCTATCATTAATACTGTAGGTACGATCATTTTAAAGGCTATATTACCTTATCCGAACCTGCATCCAGCATTAATACTGTAGGTAGTTACAATAATTTTATAGGCTATATTAGCTTATCAGAACGTGCTTCTATCATTAATACTGTAAGTAGGTACGATCCTTTTATAGGCTATATTATCTTATCGGTACATGCGTCCAGCAATAATTCTGTAGGTAGGTACGATCATTTTATAGGCTATATTAGCTTATCGGTACATGCTTCTAGCATTAAGAGTTAATTAAGTCATGTACTGATTACTGGAACGATGAGCTTAAGGAATGTCTTAGAAGCCTACTGTGATTAATGTGACGTCATTACCGTTACATGGTTATTTACTTGTATTTAAGAAAGTTGCTTTAGAAATGTAAAATAGCCAAACAGAACAAATGTTAAGCGTTAAGAAGTGCTCATTTCAAGGTCAATCATCTAAAACCAGTTAGTATAGGATGGAATAAATAGATGGATAAAATCGAGAATTATTATTTATTGGCAAGGGTAAAACAACATTTAGAACCTTCACGTGTTAGAAACACATAATATAGTAATATTTACAAGGATTTCCCTAGGATATTTACAAAAA
>NW_027506928.1:632500-637500 GCF_052324685.1 Brachyhypopomus gauderio | reverse complement strand
TTCTGAGTGCTTGTCCGCTGGGTAGGACCAGACGGGTGTCTACTCACCGCTAGAATTTTGTCTCCTATCTGCAGACGTCCATCCTTCTGTGCAGCTCCACCCTCGATGACTTTGGTGACGTAGATGCTGTTATCACCAGGTACGTGCTGGTTACCCACACCACCTGCTATACTGAATCCCAGACCTACAACACACACACACGCGACCGGTTAGGAAATGAGTGCAGTACACGGAGAGCGTATGCGTCAATAACAGTGCCTCCACACACACAGGTGGAGATGTGTTAGCTCGCAAACGTATTCGAGGCTAATAGGACTCGAAATGATTCTAAATAACTCGCTTTTTATCACATTATTTAATGGTTGTTTATTATAGTGACCGTAGCGTGCGAACCTCACACGAACCTCCGCGAACGATGGAAGCGTTTATACTTGCTTTTCTTTGCAGTGTTGTTCGAAAACATGTGTGGTAGTATAAAGAAATACTCAAAAATTCCCCTCAAAAACAGGGGAATGAACATTTACCTGACAAATTTTAATGTTGCTTTGTGTTTCAGGTTGGAAAAAGTGCTGGAATTTAGGCTAAAGTACTTGAAAATGCTTGAAATTGTAACTACTTCGTTTCACAACAAATATCTGTCTGTCTGAACAGTTCTCTTATATTACGTTAACAAATACGAGCCTCTTGTAATTCCAGGACGAAACATGAGAGAACGTGAATACGTTAAGATTGGGCGTTTTGAAAATAAACCACAATTAAATAATATGATAAAAAAGCGAATTCTTTCGAATCATTTCAAGTATATGTATAAATATTTAACTTAATTAAGTTTAACATGCTGGGAATTATTGAACTGGACCTTTAAAGTGATGTACAAGTGTTTGAATTCCACCTTGTAAAGGTGTATGAACCCTGCAAACATGACTTTGTTCATTGTGCTGAAGCGCGGCACTCGCAAAGTTACAAAATCGAGAGGTGCACGACCTTGCGTTATCGACAGCGCGTGAGGCCCTCGCACACGGGCGGATTACGTCATTTTCGCGGCACGGACCCTCACGCCGCGTCAACTATAAACCAGGCTTAACTCGCTAGCCAAACAGATGCTGCCGTTAAATACAGTCGAAAAGAAAACATTTATAAACATGCTGCAAAGATTTGACAAGCAGTATGAACTGCCAAAGAAATCCTATATCTCCCAAACCGCCATTCCAACCTTATATAATGCAGTGAAAGATGGCATTTTGAAGGAGATTAAAGACATCTCATTTTGCTCTGCCACTACAGATATGTGGTCAAGCTCAAATATGACCCCATACATGAGCTTTACAATACATTACATTACTGTATTATTATGCGACTATATTATTATTGTGGCACATTGTCTTAAAGCAATAATTTCTTTGACAATATATCGTTCTGAAAATTTGGTTATCGTGACAGGCCTACACACAGATACACCAATCCCCAGACACACCCTCCCACCGGACACACACAAACACTATCCCACAAATACACAATATCTAGACACACACATCTACAGACACACGGAGCCCCGCCCACAGCCCACAGCTCCGCCCACCTTTGGGCCCCTTGATGAGTTTGATCTCAGCGAGCTTCTCCACGATAGGCTTCCTGCGCAGAATGTAGAGTCGCACGATAGGCCCCGCCTCCTTCAAAGCGTCCACGGCCTGGCTGTGTGTGACCTCCCGTACGTCCGCATCATTTACAAACAAGATGCTGTCATTCACCCTGGGGGCGGAGCAACAGGAGAGTGATGGAGGCACAGAGAAGGGCAGAGTCATATTTTACTGCCTAATTAAACTCGTTCATACTGATCATTCTGTTTTCTTTAATTGCAGTCTGATAAGATGCCAGCAGATGGCACTGTTGTTTAATTCTGGTGACTACATGAGAGGAGCCCTAGTGCAGTGTTTTTATATTTTTAGGGTTAGAGTTAGGTTAGGATTAGAGTTAGTGTTGGTGTATGGGTGTGTGTGTGTGTGTGTGTGTGTGTGTGTATACACTCACTGGCCACTTTATTAGGTTTACCTTGTTTATACCTTTATTAGGTACACCTTGTTAGTACCAGGTTGGAACCCCCTTTTGACTTCAGAACTGCTTTAATCCTTCATGGCAGATTCAACAAGGTACTGGAAACATTCCTCAGAGAGTCTGGTCCATATTTACATGATAGCATCACACAGTTGCTGCAGATTTGTCGGCTGCACATCCATGATGTGAATCTCCCGTTCCACCACATCCCAAAGGTGCACTATTGGACTGAGATCTGGTGACTGTGGAGACCATTCAAGCACAACAATACTCAGGTAGGCTGTGGTGTTGACATGATGCTAAATTGGTACTAATGGGCCCCAAAGTGTGCCAGGAAAATATCCCCCACACCATTGCACCACCACCACCAGCCTGAACCATTGATACAAGGCAGGATGGATCCATTTGTTCATGTTGTTGACATTAAATTCTGACTCTACCATCCGAATGTCCCAGCAGAAATCGAGACTCATCAGATCAAACGTTTTTCCAATCTTCTATTGTCCAATTTTGGTGACCCTGTGTGAATTGTAGCCTCAGATTCCTGTTCTCAGCTGACAGGAGTGGCACCCGGTGTGTCTTCTGCTGCTGTAGCCCATCCACCTCAAGGTTCAACATGTTGTGCGTTCAGAGATGCTCTTCTGCATGCCTCGGTTGTAACAACTGGTTATTTGAGTTACTGTTGCCGTTCTATCAACTCGAACCCGTCTGGCCATTCTCCTCTGACCTCTGGCATCAACAAGGCATTTGTGCCCACAGAACTGTTACTCACTGTAAACACTATAGATAGTTGTGCATGAAAATCCCAGTAGATCAGCAGTTTCTGAAATACTCGGACCAGCCCGTCTGGCACAAACAACCACGCCACGTTCAATGTCACTTAATTCACCTTTCTTCCCCTTTCTGATGCTCAGTTTGAACTGCAGCAGATTGTCTTGTGTAAGTATGTATGTGTGTGAATGTATGTGTATATGTGTGAATGTGTGTGTGTGTATGGATGTGTGTGTGTGTGTGTGTGTGTGTGTGTATCGCCTTTGGCTGTCTCCTCTGGCTTGCTCATTAGGGATCTGGACCCATACGATTGTAAAGCTGCTTTGTGACAACATGTGTTGTGAAAAGCGCTATATAAATAAATTTGAGTTTGAATATATGTATATGAATGTATGTGTGTGTGTATTTATGTGTATATTTGTGTGTGTGTGTATGTATGTGTGTGTATTTATGTATGTAGCACTTTAACATTCCTTTGAAATATAAAGTGCATTATAAATAAAATTTATTATTCTTATAGAATCTATTATTCTCATTATGTGTGTGTATGTATGTGTGTGTGTATGTGTGCATGTATTTGTGTGTGTAGGTGTGTGTGTATGTGTGTTTATGTAGTTGTGTGTGTGCGTGTGTGTGTGTGTGTATAAGTGTGAGTGTGTGTGTGTTACCTCAGTCTCCCGTCCTGAGCTGCTGCCCCTCCTGGTATGATCTTGGTGATGAAGATGCTAGGATCATCTCCCACGTGAGGGTTATCGGTGCCTCCCGCTATACTGAAGCCCAGGCCAGAGTTACCCTACACACACACACACACACACACACACACACACACACACACACACACACACACACACACACACACACACACACATACACACACACACACACATATACACACATATACACACACACACACACATACACACACACACACACACACACACACACACACACACACACACTTATAGCCATTTTCCACCAACAAGGAACTACTGGGTGGAATTTTGAACCGTTTGTCACATTTCCAACTAAATATCCTGATAGCTCATTCCCAGCTGGAATGTGTGAACCGTGACCACATGTAGGGGTGTGTGGAGTTGTAGAGTTAAGAGTTATCATACAGTGGAGCCGGACAGGTCATTTACCAGTGCGTTATGTTGTGCTCGTTCTGGGTAACCACATGTAGACCACATGACTGGGTGTACTGGTGTACAGTAACGCTGGAAGTTCACCTGCATCTCCACCACATCAGCCGTTAATAACGTTACACTCATCCGCTTAAGCGTGGACTACATGTAGTGTTGATGTAGTTCCACAGACGCTTAACCTCCTTACATCTGTTTATGAATGTTGTCCTCGTTACACTCATCCGCTTAAACGTGGACTACATGTAGTGTTGGTGTAGTTCCACAGACGATTAACCTCCTTACATCTGTTTATGAATGTTGTCCTCGTTACACTCATCCGCTTAAGCGTGGACTACATGTAGTGTTGATGTAGTTCCACAGACGATTAACCTCCTTACATCTGTTTATGAATGTTGTCCTCGTTACACTCATCCGCTTAAGCGTGGACTACATGTAGTGTTGATGTAGTTCCACAGACGATTAACCTCCTTACATCTGTTTATGAATGTTGTCCTCGTTACACTCATCCGCTTAAGCGTGGACTACATGTAGTGTTGATGTAGTTCCACAGACGCTTAACCTCCTTACATCTGTTTATGAATGTTGTCCTCGTTACACTCATCCGCTTAAGCGTGGACTACATGTAGTGTTGATGTAGTTCCACAGACGATTAACCTCCTTACATCTGTTTATGAATGTTGTCCTCATATTCATTCTCTGTTCTTATCTCGTTCTCTGTTCTTATCTCGTTCTCTGTTCTTATCTCGTTCTCTATTCTTGTCTCATTCTCTGTTCTTATCTCATTCTCTTTTCTTATTTCGTTCTCTGTTCTTATCTCATTCTCTGTTCTTATCTCATTCTCTGTTCTTATCTCGTTCTCTGTTCTTATCTCGTTCTCTGTTCTCATCTTATCACCAATAGTTGATCCACGTTTGCTTTACGGATATAAAAAATGAACTGAAACATCCTCCATCTTGTTATTAGTGACTACATCTGTGCTGTCGCCTTTTAGGAAGGTGGCGTGAGGGAAAAGAGAAAAAGAGAAAAGCTCCT
>NW_027506928.1:617500-627500 GCF_052324685.1 Brachyhypopomus gauderio | reverse complement strand
TAAATTACAGCTAAAAACAGACACAGCTGGTGGTGAGGGGGCGCTGTCACACAGCAGCGTGGCTAACAGCTATCAGCTGCTTCTAAAGACAGAGGGTTAGAACTACAGAATTAAAGCACTTGTACTTCACTTTCAAGGTCCATTTCAATATTTCCCAGCACGTTAAACTTAATTAAGTTAAATATTTATACATATACTCAAAATAATTCGCTTTTTAATCACATTATTTAATGGTGGTTTATTTTCAAAACGCCCAATCTTAACGTCACGTTCTCATGTTTCGTCCTGGAATTACAAGAGGCTCGTATTTGTTAACGTAATACAAGAGAAATGTTCAGTCAGATAGCTATTTGTTGTGAAATGAAGTTACAATTTCAAGCATTTTCAAGGACTTTAGCCTAAATTCCAGCACTTTTCAAACCTGAAACACAAAGCAACATTAAATTTTGTTAGGTAAATGTTCCTTCCCCTGTTTTTGAGGGGTGTTTCTTTATACTACCACACTACGCTCACTCACTAAAGTATAAACCTAGCTTAACACAACAAATCTGGCCAAACACCTGAAGGACCGGCACGCAAATTTGTACAAAGAATTCCAAGAGGTTGGTGATTATTCCCATTTCTAGTATTACTACAGCATACAAGATTATGTGTCCGATTATGGTATCTTAGCAAATGTTTGTCATATTGGTTTAAGAGCCGTAAGTACGACAGCATACAGGGAGAAAAAAAAAGAGTGATCGTACTACAACAGATCAATCATCTATGAATACTGACCTCTACTCTAATACTGAAGTTTAGTTACTTAAAGTTGTTTAAAGTATACTTAAAATACACTTTTTGCACTAGCCTTTTTTGACTTCTAAATGTGAATTCCAGAGTGCACTACTATTATTTATGTAAATTTATATTAATGTGCAATTATTTATTTTTCTGTTTTAATGTGGTAGGGACTACACCTTTTATTTATTTATTTATTTGACATTTGTGAAACAAAATACAATATTCATTTGTTTGTTTATAAAAAATAATAATAAAAAGGCTTTAAAACGGAAATGAGCATAGTATCTGACTTTGGTATCGAAAATGATATCGAATTTCAATATTTTTTCAATATTCAAAAGTATCGTATCGAAGTTGTAATTCTTAGTATTGTGACAACCCTAGTCTGTAGTAGGACTACAGACAGGGTTGGGGTTGGAACTACAGACAGAGGGTTAGGGTCAGGACTACAGACAGAGGGTTAGGGTTGGAACTACAGACAGAGGGTTAGGGTCGGAACTACAGACAGAGGATTAGGGTCGGAACTACAGACAGAGGGTTAGGGTCAGGACTACAGACAGAGGGTTAGGGTCAGGACTACAGACAGAGGGTTAGGGTCAGGACTACAGACAGAGGGTTAGGGTTGGAACTACAGACAGAGGGTTAGGGTCAGGACTACAGACAGAGGGTTAGGGTCGGAACTACAGACAGAGGGTTAGGGTTGGAACTACAGACAGAGGGTTAGGGTCAGGACTACAGACAGAGGGTTAGGGTTGGAACTACAGACAGAGGGTTAGGGTCAGGACTACAGACAGAGGGTTAGGGTCAGGACTACAGACAGAGGGTTAGGGTTGGAACTACAGACAGAGGGTTAGGGTTGGAACTACAGACAGAGGGTTAGGGTTGGAACTACAGACAGAGGGTTAGGGTCAGGACTACAGACAGAGGGTTAGGGTCAGGACTACAGACAGAGGGTTAGGGTTGGAACTACAGACAGAGGGTTAGGGTTACCCAAACACCCTGACCAAACCCAAACACAGCAGGGCAAAGGGAAGGTCACAGCCACACAACCATTCCCACATTGACACTGTGGTAACATGGCAGTGTCATACTGCCTGTAACATTAATATTACATATAAACATATATCCATCCATTATCCATCCATCCATCCAACATATATCCATCCACCCATAAACATATATCCATCCATCCATTATCTGTACCGCTTAATCCCGCTAGTTGGGGTCACGGGGGCTGGAGCCAATCCCAGCATCTCTGGGTGAAGGCAGGTACACCATGGGCAGGTCGCCAGTCCACCGCATGGCCAACACACAAGCACGCACCTACGGGCAATTTAGAATGATCAACCATCCTAACACGCATGTCTTTGGACTTTGGGAGGAAACCGGAGTACCCGGAGAAAACCCACACAGACAGAACATGCAAAGTCCACACAGAGCAGTCCAGACCGAGAATCAAAGACCACCTCGCTGTGAGGCGACAGTGCTAACCACCACACCACCATGCCGCCCTATAAACATATATACATTTTATTTTACACAACTTCACAAGTACTGCACGCTCTTACGACTCTTACACAGTGTGCTATACAGGTGGGGACAGGCAGGAAGCAAGACACCACGAGAATGACAGCAACAGCGACCTCTGGTGGCCAGTAGTAAAACTGCCAAGTGCCTTTATGACAGAAATGATTATGTTTGGCAAATAATAGATTTGCAATATATTATTCACCTCTACGTCAATGAAGGTATAGCCTTTTGCACACCTCAGTCTTTTGCTAACCCTAACCTGCAGGACAAACCCGTGGACATAATAATGGAGGTGACACACCCTGTCCCTAACACACACCCCGTCCCTAACACACACCCCGTCACTAACACACCCTGTCCCTAACAGACACCCCGTCACTAACACACACCACGAAAGAAATCAAACTAATACCCCAAAGTCAAACTAACCCTTGACTGCAAAATGATGGATTCAAAGGCCCTGTGGTGTCACAAACCAACACAATCCATCTGAAATAAATAGATAAATACTAGATTTTAAACCAGATGGCAGAGCAGAATCAGGGGGATGTCACCTTCATTGCAGCCCACGCTGACACGCAACAGACACAGGAAATGTCCAAAAAGTTCAGGTTTCATGCGTCTTTGTCCACGTTCACAGGTCGGTACCCACGTTGGGACTGGTGGTGGTACGCAGGTTTATGAGTGGAAGCGTATTTGTCTGACTGTCTGAGTCATTGTTTTCACACCTTGCTCGTTAATTAGGGCTATAACTGAAGTGCTAAAATCAGAATGTGTGGACACGTGGAGTGTCCTTTAGCACATGAGGTGTATGTCCTCTGTGTGGACACGTGGAGTACGTCCTCTGTGTGGACACATGGAGTATATTTCCTCTGTAGGCTCTCTTGGGTGGACTGCAGCTGATGGTACATGTGTGTCTGATCATACATGTGTGTCTGATTATACATACATGTCTGATTATACATACATGTGTGGTACGAGTCATAACAAGTCATAATTTCAGAAAGCTAAGCAGGAAGGAGCGAGGGAGTGAGAGACAGAGAGAAGGAGAGGGTGAGTGTGTGGGGGAGAGAGAGAGAGGGAGAGGGTGAGAGTGTGGAAGAGAGAGAGAGAGGGAGAGGGTGAGAGTGTGGGGGAGAGAGAGGGGGGAGAGGGTGAGAGTGTGGAAGAGAGAGAGAGAGGGAGAGGGTGAGTGTGTGGAGGACAGAAAGAGGGAGAGGGTGATTGGTTAAGTAATTCCTACATGAAACACTCACACACATAAAACACTGACACACATATGAAACACACATATGAAATACTCTCATGCACATATGAAACACACACATATGAAACACTCTCATGCACATATGAAACACACATATGAAACACTCTCATGCACATATGAAACACACACATATGAAACACTCATGTACATATGAAACACACACACATAAAAACTCACACATATGAAACACACATGAAACACTCATGTACATATGATGCACACACACATATGAATGTCTCACATATCAAACACTCATACATATGAAACACTCATGCACACATGAAACACTCACACATATGAAACACTCTCATGCACATATGAAACACACATATGAAACACTCTCATGCACATATGAAACACACACATATGAAACACTCATGTACATATGAAACACACACACATAAAAACTCACACATATGAAACACACATGAAACACTCATGTACATATGAAACACTCACACATATGAAACACTCATGTACATATGAAACACTCACACATATGAAACACTCATGCACATATGAAACACACATATGAAACACTCTCATGCACATATGAAACACACATATGAAACACTCATGTACATATGAAACACTCACACATATGAAACACTCTCATGCACACATGAAACACTCACACATATGAAACACTCTCATGCACACATGAAACACTCGCACATATGAAACACTCTTATGTACATATGAAACACTCACACATATGAAACACTCATGCACACATGAAACACTCATACATATGAAACACTCACACATATGAAACACTCATGTACATATGAAACACTCAGACATATGAAACACTCATGTACATATGAAACACACACACATGAAACACTCATGTACATATGAAACACTCACACATATGAAACACTCTCATGCACACATGAAACACTCTTATGTACATATGAAACACTCACACATATGAAACACTCTCATGCACACATGAAACACTCATGTACATATGAAACACTCACACATATGAAACACTGACACATATGAAACACTGACACATATGAAACACTCTCATGCACACATGAAACACTTATGTACATATGAAACACTCATACATATGAAACACTCATGTACATATGAAACACTCACACATATGAAACACTCATGTACATATGAAACACTCACACATATGAAACACTCATGTACATATGAAACACTCTCACATCACACATTAGCACTTTCAGTGTCCACTAAAGCTTCTGTAGTGGAAACCTTTCACTATTACACTGATTCACTGCTCATGTCTGATCATACATACATCTGTGGTACGAGTCATAATAAAAGCTTGAAGATTTCAGAAAGCTAAGCAGGAAGGAGCAAGGGAGTGAGAGATAGAGAGAGGGAGAGGGTGAGTGTGTGTGGGAGAGAGAGAGGGAGAGGGTGAGAGTGTGGGGGAGAGAGAGAGAGATGAAGAGAAAGTGTGGGAGAGAGGAGGAGAGAGAGGGAGAGGGTGAGTGTGGGGGAGAGAGAGGAGGAGGAAGAGGGTGTGTGGGGGAGGAGGGGAGATAGAGGGAGATGGTGAGTGTGTGGGGGACAGAAAGAGGGAGAGGGTGATTGGTTAAGTAATTCCTATGTGAAATACTCACACACATCAAACACTGACACATACATATGAAACACTCACACATATGAAACACTCACGCACATATGAAACCCACAAATATGAAAACACACATATGAAAACACACATACAAATGAAACACACACACACACACACACATGAAACACTCTCATGTACATATGAAACACTCACATATGAAACACTCATGTACATATGAAACACACATATGAAACACACATATGAAACACTCATGTACATATGAAACACACTCATGTACATATGAAACACACACACATGAAACACTCATGTACATATGAAACACACACATGAAACACTCATGTACATATGAAACACACACATATGAAACACTCTCATGTACATATGAAACACTCATACATATGAAACACTCTCATGCACATATGAAACACTCACACATGAAACACACACACATATGAAACACTCATGTACATATGAAACACTCATACATGAAACACTCATGTACATATGAAACTCTCATGCACACATGAAACACTCGCACATATGAAACACTCGCACATATGAAACACTCACACATATGAAACACTCACACATATGAAACACTCATACATCACACATTAGCACTTTCAGTGTCCACTAAAGCTTCTGTAGTGGAAAACTTTCACTATTACACTGATTCACTGCTCTGAACAGACAGCAATCTGCACAAGGGTCTGTTCACTCTCCCTCTCTCTCTATCTACCACACACCACCACTGCCTCACCTCCATCTACCACACACCTTTATCTACCACAAACTACCACTACTAATGTTTTATAATTCTGGAGTCTGGGGTTAATATAACTGTGTGGGAGGGGGTCTAGAGTTAATCTGAGTGTGTGTGTAAGTGGGGTCTAGAGTTAATGTGAGTGTGTGTGTGTGTGTGTGTGTGTGTGTGTGTGTGTGTGTGTGTGTGTGTGTGAGGGGGTCTAGAGTTAATGTGAGTGTGTGTGTGAGGAGGTCTAGAGTTAATGTGAGTGTGTGTGTGAGGAGGTCTAGAGTTAATGTGAGTGTGTGTGTGAGGGGGTCTAGAGTTAATGTGAGTGTGTGTGTGTGAGGGGGTCTAGAGTTAATGTGAGTGTGTGTGTGAGGAGGTCTAGAGTTAATGTGAGTGTATGTGTGTGTGTGAGGGGGTCTAGAGTTAATGTGAGTGTGTGTGTGTGTGTGTGTGTGTGTGTGTGTGTGTGTGTGTGTGTGAGGGGGTCTAGAGTTAATGTGAGTGTGTGTGTGAGAGGGTCTAGAGTTAATGTGAGTGTGTGTGTGAGGGGGTCTAGAGTTAATGTGAGTGTGTGTGTGTGAGGGGGTCTAGAGTTAATGTGAGTGTGTGTGTGTGAGGGGGTCTAGAGTTAATGTAAGTGTGTGTGTGTGTGAGGGGGTCTAGAGTTAATGTGAGTGTGTGTGTGAGGAGGTCTAGAGTTAATGTGAGTGTGTGTGTGTGAGGGGGTCTAGAGTTAATGTGAGTGTGTGTGTGTGTGTGAGGGGGTCTAGAGTTAATGTGAGTGTGTGTGTGAGGAGGTCTAGAGTTAATGTGAGTGTGTGTGTGTGTGTGTGTGTGTGTGTGTGTGTGTGTGTGTGTGTGTGTGAGGGGGTCTAGAGTTAATGTGAGTGTGTGTGTGAGAGGGTCTAGAGTTAATGTGAGTGTGTGTGTGAGGGGGTCTAGAGTTAATGTGAGTGTGTGTGTGTGAGGGGGTCTAGAGTTAATGTGAGTGTGTGTGAGGGGGGGGTCTAGAGTTAATGTGAGTGTGTGTGTGAGGAGGTCTAGAGTTAATGTGAGTGTGTGTGTGAGGAGGTCTAGAGTTAATGTGAGTGTGTGTGTGAGGGGGTCTAGAGTTAATGTGAGTGTGTGTGTGTGAGGGGGTCTAGAGTTAATGTGAGTGTGTGTGTGAGGAGGTCTAGAGTTAATGTGAGTGTATGTGTGTGTGTGAGGGGGTCTAGAGTTAATGTGAGTGTGTGTGTGTGTGTGTGTGTGTGTGTGTGTGTGTGTGTGTGTGAGGGGGTCTAGAGTTAATGTGAGTGTGTGTGTGAGAGGGTCTAGAGTTAATGTGAGTGTGTGTGTGAGGGGGTCTAGAGTTAATGTGAGTGTGTGTGTGTGAGGGGGTCTAGAGTTAATGTGAGTGTGTGTGTGTGAGGGGGTCTAGAGTTAATGTAAGTGTGTGTGTGTGTGAGGGGGTCTAGAGTTAATGTGAGTGTGTGTGTGAGGAGGTCTAGAGTTAATGTGAGTGTGTGTGTGTGAGGGGGTCTAGAGTTAATGTGAGTGTGTGTGTGTGTGTGAGGGGGTCTAGAGTTAATGTGAGTGTGTGTGTGAGGAGGTCTAGAGTTAATGTGAGTGTGTGTGTGTGTGTGTGTGTGTGTGTGTGTGTGTGTGTGTGTGTGTGTGTGTGTGTGTGTGTGTGTGTGTGTGTGTGAGGGGGTCTAGAGTTAATGTGAGTGTGTGTGTGAGAGGGTCTAGAGTTAATGTGAGTGTGTGTGTGAGGGGGTCTAGAGTTAATGTGAGTGTGTGTGTGTGAGGGGGTCTAGAGTTAATGTGAGTGTGTGTGTGTGTGTGTGTGTGAGGGGGTCTAGAGTTAATGTGAGTGTGTGTGAGGAGGTCTAGAGTTAATGTGAGTGTGTGTGTGTGAGGGGGTCTAGAGTTAATGTGAGTGTGTGTGTGTGTGAGGGGGTCTAGAGTTAATGTGAGTGTGTGTGTGAGGAGGTCTAGAGTTAATGTGAGTGTGTGTGTGTGTGTGTGTGTGTGTGTGTGTGTGTGTGTGTGTGTGTGTGTGTGTGTGTGTGTGTGTGTGTGTGTGTGAGGGGGTCTAGAGTTAATGTGAGTGTGTGTGTGTGTGAGGGGGTCTAGAGTTAATGTGAGTGTGTGTGAAGTGTTTAAATTCTCCAGAAGCCCCCAGGATTCATCTTACTCCATCATGCATTTGAATGAGGGTTCACACAGTGAACAAGCTCTGCAGGTTATAAGCACCTCTGCACAATATTCGGAAATTCTTCCAAAATGTTTTTTACCTGTTGTCAGAAGTCAGATAACAGTCCAGCAGTTCAGCACAGCTATAGTAAAGTCACAGTACAGGTACAGTACAGTCACAGCACAGCTACAGTACAATCACAGTACATGTACAGTACAGTCACAGCACAGCTACAGTACAGTCACAGTACAGGTACAGTACTGTCACAGCACAGCTACAGTACTGTCACAGCTACAGTACAGTCACAGTACATGTACAGTACAGTCACAGCTACAGTACAGTCACAGTACAGGTACAGTACAGTCACAGCACAGCTACAGTACAGTCACCGTACAGGTACAGTACAGTCACAGCACAGCTACAGTACTGTCACAGCTACAGTACAATCACAGCACAGCTACAATAGTCACAATACAGTCCAGCACAGTCACAGTACAGTCACAGCACATGTTATAATGTTATTGTTATTATTACCCATGTTATAATGTTACTGCTATTACTACTCATGTTATGTTGTTATTACTACTCATGCTATGTTGTTATTACTACTCATGTTGTAATGTTATGGTATTACTACCCATGTTATAATGTTATTGTTATTACTACTTATGTTATTCTTATTACTACACATGTTATGTTATTGTTATTACCCGTGTTATGATGTTACGTTATGGTACTCATGGTAGCAGTTGTACTGTTGTACTACACAACAAAACGCTTATGTGACTAGCTTGTTTTACGACAAATGTGCACATCAGTCAGCAAAAGCACCACTGAACTGAATTGAGATGGAGAGAAAAGAGAAGGATAGAGGGAAAGGGAGAAAGAGAGTGAGAGAAAGAGAGATGGGGAGGGGGGGAGAATGTGTCCCAGAAGGGGGGGAACAGAGAAAGAGAGAGAGAGAGCGAGCCCCAGGGAGAGAGAGAGGTTGGTCTTAGCTAATACGCACTGTAAGCACTTTACATCCGAGATGTAGACCGAGTGGGTGATGATGTAAAAGTGTCTAATTAGGTTTAGTGTTTAGTGGTTTAGTGAAACAAAAGATGAACTGCACAAGACACACAAGACACATCACAACCATCTCACCCTTCACCCCATCACACCTCTCTCACCCTTCACAATCATAACACCATTCACACCCATTACACCCTTCAAAACCATCACACCCTTCACAACCATCTCACCATTCAAAACCATCACACCCTTCACAACCATCACACCCTTCACAACCATCACACCCTTAACACCCTTCAAAACCATCACACCCTTCACAACCATCACACCCATTACACCCTTCAAAACCATCACAACCATCTCACCCTTCACACCCTTCAAAACCATCACACCCTTCAAAACCATCACACCCTTCACAACCATCTCACCCTTCACAACCATCTCACCATTCAAAACCATCACACCCTTCACAACCATCACACCCTTCACAACCATCACACCCTTCACAACCATCACAACCATCACACCCTTCACACCCTTCACAACCATCTCACCCTTCACACCCTTCAAAACCATCACACCCTTCACATTCATAGAGCCTCACACCCTCTCATTATACAATTAACGTAAATAAATAGCAGTATCACATGTATCACATGTACATTTATCAATACAACACTGGAACTGATTCCAGTCTATAACCCATGACACCACTCACTGGTCGCCCTGGTAACCTGTATATATGACAGGAATTAAACACATACACACACATGCATGTGTGCGCACACACTTGTGCACACACTCGAGCACACTCACGTACACACTCACGCACACACTCGAGCACACTCACATACACACTCACGCACACACTCACGTACATAGCTTCTC
>NW_027506928.1:575000-607500 GCF_052324685.1 Brachyhypopomus gauderio | reverse complement strand
ACTCTATACTTCACCTGGGCAGTTCCACAGGGAACCTCCATCACTCTATACTCCACCTGGGTAGTTCCACAGGGAACCTCCACCACTCTATATTCCACCTGGGCAGTTCCACAGAGAACCTCCACCACTCTATACTTCACCTGGGCAGTTCCACAGAGAACCTCCACCACTCTATACTCCACCTGGGCAGTTCCACAGGGAACCTCCATCACTCTATACTCCACCTGGGCAGTTCCACAGGGAACCTCCACCACTCTATACTCCACCTGGGCAGTTCCACAGAGAACCTCCACCACTCTATACTCCACCTGGGCAGTTCCACAGGGATCTGGTTTTAAACATGATGATGTGTTGTGACCAGTGCTGAGACAAGCCATCCCATCAAAACAGCAGCACAGAGCCATCCCCCAAGAATGGGCCTACTTCACGCTGTGGAGGCGGAGCCTCGGAGTGGGCCTACCTCACACTGTGGAGGCGGAGCCTCAGAGTGGACCTACCCTACATTGTGGAGGCGGAGCCTCAGAGTGGACCTACCTTACGCTGTGAAGGCGGAGCCTCAGAGTGGACCTACTTTATGCTGTGGAGGCGGAGCCTCGAAGTGTGCCTACCTCACACTGTGGAGGTGGAGCCTCGGAATGAGCCTACCTCACAAGGTGGAGGCGGAGCCTCAGAGTGTGTCTCCCTCATGCTCTTTTAATCAACATGCAACAAACTCCCAATGACTGTCAACCAAATGAACCAATTCAAACCAAACTCAACCAACCACAGTACAATATAGCAACAGAAATGTAAATAACATTTTAAAAAACACAGGAACAAACTTAGGCAAATGTACTTCATAAATAATCGTGTAAACATAAATTGGACAATGGAGAGTAACAAATACAGATTATGCAAACACTAACACTGAGTTTATAACTGTGAGTTTATATAGTGAAATCATGTTCATACCTTTGCAGGTGATATATGTGGGTGGGGCACGTAACCATGGAGACTGTCCATGGGGGTGTGGCTTGCGTCACTAAGGTGTAAAAGTTCTCCACTCTTTCCAGCTGTCAGGTGGGCAGGGCTGTGTTCAAGGGGCGGAGTTTCTTCATCCTGATAACGATATTTCTACAGGAAATAGGGGGGCGGGATATAAATCTTTTGTAAGACATTTGAGACATCTAAGGGCGTACTCACACTAGGCACGGTTTGCTCGTTCCGTGCTGGGGCCCGGTTATCCCCCCTCCCCACTCCCCCTCTGGCCTGCACTCACACTGGCTTCAGCAACCCGGCCCGAGCACGCTTACGTCATCACAACGCCGCTTTTATTTGGAAAAAAAGCGCGCTCGCACAACACTATGGAGTTCACGATTCTCTTTTTATTGTATTTTTGGAGTCGTTTTGGGAGTGCAGAAACACGGTGCAAGCACAGATTTATCGATAATTTTAACACAACGATTGTCTGCTAATCGCTTTGCCGCTATGACTGTTTAACGTGAGCATCGCATCACCGACGTCATGTTTGAGTTCCAGCGAAATGAACCAATCACACGAGGCACCAAGCGGGCCCGGGCACGGATAGCGCTCACACTAGAAGCGAACCGTGCCCGAGTCCACATGAATCGTGCCCTGGCCCACCTCTTCAAGCGGGCCCGAGCACGGTTAACTGATCCGGGCCCGGGCACGGTTGGAGCGCTCGCACTAGCCAAACGAACCGTGCTTCGGCAGGCAACCGTGCCCGGGCCCGGATCACAGAGCCTAGTGTGAGTACGCCCTAAGACCTCAGCGTCCTTTATCACCACAACGTCCTTTATCACCACAACGTCCTTTATCACCACAACATCCTTTACTTCACTCCATCAGCTTGGTGAATGTGAACTCACACACCCTATCTCTCTCTCACACACACACCATCTCTCTCTCTCTCTCTCTCTCTCTCTCTCTCTCTCTCTCACACACACACACACACACACACACACACACACACACCACATCTCTCCCTCTCTCACACACACCATCTCTCTCTCTCTCTCTCTCTCTCACACACACACACCCACCATCTCTCTCTCACACATGCACACTAAATTGAGTGAACATCAAAAATGTCTTTTGAAACAAAAATAGACACCAAACTTACATGCACTCACTCACTCATACACCCATACATTGTTACGACCCAGTCTAGGTTGGGCCCATAACACTGTGAAATAATGGTGAACCTTCTCTAGTGACAGATCACGTACGACCAATAGCGCATAGTGAAATGAGTTTATGTAGGTTACAGGTGGTGATATATATATATATATATACAGGTGATAGACGGACATATACATATAAATATACATAAAAGAGAAACCCCACTGTCTTCAGGTTGGCTAAGGCTGAAAACCCAAAACAAAAGAACAACCACTACCCAAAATGTTAAATCAAACAGCCACCAACCCTACCCAGGGGTGACCAGGACACGCACCATACAAAACCATAACATATACAACACATTAATAAACAACGAACAGCCGAGACAATCTCTGCTCAGAAATAGAGTCCACCGAACTAAACTACCATATAGGAAAATCAGCACAGTCATATATCGAGAACACAGACGGCAAACTAGTCCCAAGCATTAGAACCAGCATGCCGCGCTGACGCAAACGAATGATCCGTATTTATGGGAGTGTTCTTCCGCATTCCACCGGCGTCCGCATTCCGATCACTTCCGCATTCTGCGACACAGGTCGCAGTCCGCAAACCACCCCCTCGTCCGGGCAGCGCAACTCTGTCTAGAAGAGACACTGAACACACATGCAGAACGAAAACAACCCCCACCAAATACACATGGACATAACACCCCCCCACACAAAAACGCACCTCTGGGGCGAAGCTCAACACCTAGAGAGTGCGTCCGCAACCACATTATCTGTTCCTTTTTTGTGCTGAATGGATAAATTAAAACTCTGCAAAATCAGAGACCAACGCATGAGTCTCTGGTTTTGGTTGCACATGCGCTGTACAAACACCAGAGGGTTGTGGTCAGTAAACACGAGTATCGGATGAGGGCTGTCACCTAAATAGACCTCGAAGTGTTGTAATGCTAACATCAAAGCCAAAGCTTCTTTCTCGATGGTGCTGTATGCTAGCTGATGCTTCAAGAATTTCTTGGAAAAGTAACATACAGGGTGGTCTACAGTATCATCGCCTTCTTGGAGGAGAACCGCTCCGACTCCAGTGTCACTAGCATCTACTTCTAACTTGAAGGGAGTACAGGTTTTAGGAGCAGCCAGAACGGGTGAGCTGCTCAATAACAACCTCACAGCCCGAAAAGCGGCATCACACTCATGGGACCACGAGAAGAGAGCATTTTTGCGGAGGAGGTTTGTGAGGGGCGCCACCACCACTGCGAAGTTTTTACAAAAACATCGATAGTAACCCGCCATTCCCAGAAAACGCCTTAATTCCCGCCGAGTGGTCGGTACAGGAAATTCAGCAATAGCCTGCACTTTGGCATCAAGGGGTTTCACATGGCCTTGCCCCACCATTTTCCCCAAATACGACACAACCGCTCTACCGAACTCGCACTTCTCCAAGTTCAAAACCAAGGAGGCTTCATGTAGACGTCTGAAAACAGTATCTAAAACCTCCAGATGGTGCTCCCATGTTTCGGTATAAATGACTATGTCATCTAAATAGGCCACACAATTTTTGACGTCCCCCAATGTGAGGTTCATTAAACGCTGGAATGTGGCAGGCGCGTTACGAAGACCGAACGGCATAACCGTGTACTGCAAAAACGCATCAGGGGTTGAAAACGCAGAGATGTCCGAAGCGCGCTTTGTGAGTGGTACCTGCCAATACCCTTTTAACAGGTCCAACTTGGTTACGATTTTCGCAGAACCAACACGGTCAATACAGTCCTCCAGACGAGGAAGGGGGAAAGAGTCAGGTGTGGTTATTGCGTTCACTTTACGAAAATCGGTACATAACCGATGAGTTCCGTCAGGTTTCGGAACCAACAAACACGGAGACGACCACGGACTACGGCTGGGTATGGCCAAACCGTTTTCCACTAAATAGGACGTTTCCTGGGAGAGTACTGTCCTTTTCCTAGGATTTACGCGGTAGGGATGTTGTTTGATTGGAGCATGACCACTAACGTCTATGTCGTGTTCCAACACTGTTGTGCGGCCCGGGGTGTCTGTGAATAGGGAAGGATAATCTTTAATCATTTTCTTGATATCCTGGGAAAAATGGGGAACATCAACTAATTTGGCATCCAGTAAGGCTAAAGCCTCCGAATTCGGGAGACGGGCACAGGGAAGACTGTATATGCCTAACTTGATATTGTCCATTTCAGGTGAGTAATCAGCGAGCGTGGGAGGAGAAGTGATCGAAACAGGGGTCGCGTTGCAGGTGGGCGTTACTGAAACAGGGGTTCTGGCTTTGTAGAACTTCAACAAGTTAATGTGACAGACTCTGGTTTTTCGTTTTCGGTCTGGGGTGGTAATGACGTAGGTGGTGTCGTCAACCTTTTCTTTCACATTATAGGGACCAGAAAAGTTAGCCTTCAAAGGGGACCCCACTATTGGTAACAGGGCCAGAACTTGATCACCTACTTCGAAGGATCGCAACACGGCTTTTTTATCATATCTCGTCTTCATAATGGACTGTGATGATACTAGCGCTTTCTTAGCCATCGAGTGAGCCAACTGCATTTTCTCTCTTAGGGCGCGCACGTAAACACCCACAGGCTTGCTTTCAACAGGCAATGTCGGAGCCAACCACTGCTCGTATAGGGCTTTTAATGGCCCACGTACCACATGCCCAAAAACCAATTCAGAGGGAGTAAATCCAGTGGATTCCTGTACAGCCTCTCTAATTGCAAACAACAAGAGGGGGATCCCCTCATCCCAATCTTTTTCAGTCTCTAGGCAGTAAGACCGAAGCATGGTTTTAAACGTCTGATGAAAACGCTCGAGAGCTCCCTGTGATTCAGGGTGATATGCGCTCGACATCTGGTGTTTTATTTTCAATTCGCGCATCACCTGGGCGAATAACCGGGAAGTAAAATTTGAGCCTTGATCGGATTGTATGACTTTTGGTAAACCAAAGGTGGTGCAGAACTTCACCAAAGCTTTAACCACCGATCGCGTATGTAAGCTCCTTAAGGGTATCGCCTCGGGAAATCTCGTTGCAGCGCACATCAACGTTAGTAGGTAACTGTAGCCAGTTCGAGTCTTTGGCAAAGGACCTACACAGTCAATAATAATATGGTCAAAGGGGTTGCCGGTGACAGCGATAGGACGCAGGGGGGCAGGCGGTATCTTCTGGTTAGGTTTTCCCACCAGCTGACATGTATGACAGGTACAGCAATATTCAGCAACGTCAGACTTTACGGTAGGCCAATAAAAATATTTCAATAAGTGCAGCAGGGTTTTTCGCACCCCGAAATGGCCTGCACATGGGTGGTCATGGGCTAAGGCTAAAACCTGCGGTCTAAGGTCTACAGGGACCACCACTTGATGAACTTCATGTCGGTCATCTACTGCGTTTGGAGGAGACCATTTCCTCATTAATAAACCATCCATAAAAAAATACCGCTCAGCATTAGAATCAGTCGCGACTGTGCGATACGGCTCTAAGGACACATCCGCCCTTTGGGCAGCAGCTAATTGGGACCTGCTGAACGTCTTCTCCGACATAGAGAGGTGGAGGGCAGTGGCCCCGTCCTTCTCAGGACTGCGCTCTTCGACTTTTTCCCCTCTTGCAGCAGGCTTCGCAACAGCCATGAAAGTGTCGGACAGGTCTATCACATCAGTGTATTTCTTACTCTGAGCACGGGTTAACACACATGCAGGGAACAGCGGATGCAAATCAGTGCTTTGAGGTTCGGATACCACTTCAGGAAGGGTAAATAGCCGGCCACCGGCGACATCGTTTCCCAAAATGAGATCGATGCCACTGATGGGCAACGTAGGGCGCACCGCGACTTTCACCTCCCCCTTGAAATCCGTCATTTCTAAACATACTTTATGCAAAGGCACTCGAATAACACCCATCTCGATTCCCTGAATTAACACATCACACCCACAATAACTGTCCTCCGACAAAGGTAAAATCGAATCTAACATCAGCGTCTGTGCAGCTCCCGTGTCTCTTAAAATACGAATGGAGCGTTTCTCCGAGATCCCCGATGTATCGGTAACAAAACCAGAAAACATGAAAGGCTTAAACCCCTGCCCAGCACCCGACGGTGGTTGGTCCAGCGAACCCACTGCACCAATTTTTTTGGCGTTTTTGCGCATGAGAACAGGGCAGGTAGCAATCAAGTGCCCTCGTTCATGACAATAAAAACAGTCTCGTTGATCAGAGCTCCGATCCGTCTTCGGGACAGTGTCGGACTGCGACTTACGGGGCAAACGAGGCTTAGGTGGAAACGGAGGCGTAAAAACTGTTTTGTGAGTTAGCACGAACTCATCTGCCAATACAGCTGCTTGTGACAAAGTAGACACCCTCTGTTCATTTAAATGGACCACCAACTGCGGAGGAGAGCGGTTTTTGAACTCCTCCAACAACACAAGCTCTTTCAGCTCCTCGAAAGTGTGACAGTTACTGGCTGCACACCATTTGTCAAATAACATAGCCTTTTCACGGGCGAACTCCACGAATGTTTGGCGGGCGAGTTTTTCCAACTGTCTAAAGTTTTGTCTATACGCTTCGGGGACTAATTCATAGGCCCTCAATACCGAAGCCTTTACTATTTCATAGTCCATACTATCGGCTAAGGACAATGACGAACACACCTCCTGCGCTTTGCCACACAATTTGCACTGAAGTAAGAGAGACCACAATCCTTTCGGCCAGTTCAGGGTAGTGGCTATCCGTTCGAATACGGGGAAATATGAGTCTACCTCATGTTCCCTGAATACGGGTACTAACCCGATTTGTCTACTGACATCGAAGTCCGTCCTACGACCATCAGCGTCTTGAGGGCGTGGAGACAACGGAGCAGCAAGCAGCTCACTAACAGAAAAACCCGTAGGCTCTCGAGGAGAACTGACCTTTCTGGGACGCGGAATAGGCTTCCCGTTTTCCAAGTCCAGCCTTTTTAAAGCGATTTCCTTGTCTGCTTCTACCTGCATAGTCCGTAGATTCAGCAGCTGCGTGTGGTACTCCTGCCGTTTAATTTCCAGCTCCAACTCCCGTAGTCGTATCTGTAACTGTGGTTCTGATCGAGGCTCGGACTCACCACCGGGCTCCGACGTGACTGGAGACTGAGGTGCCCCACCAGGGACCTCATCTCTTTCGGGCAAAATGCCCTGGGCTACCAACGCCTCAAAAAGCGCTGCCTTCACCTCCGCCTTGGAGGCAGGCCATGGTATCGCGAGCTCAAAGAAATCTGCGATAGCCCGCAGGTCATTCTTACGACACCTGTCGAATGCCTCCAGGGAAGGTGACATGGAAAACTCCACTATACTAAAAGAAGCCATCCTCCACACCCCCCCAACACAAAAAAAAAACGCGCCCGACAAACCAACACAACAAAAAAAAAGAAAGGGAGAAGAACGAAAAGAAGGGACGAGCCCCCAATATGTTACGACCCAGTCTAGGTTGGGCCCATAACACTGTGAAATAATGGTGAACCTTCTCTAGTGACAGATCACGTACGACCAATAGCGCATAGTGAAATGAGTTTATGTAGGTTACAGGTGGTGATATATATATATATATATACAGGTGATAGACGGACATATACATATAAATATACATAAAAGAGAAACCCCACTGTCTTCAGGTTGGCTAAGGCTGAAAACCCAAAACAAAAGAACAACCACTACCCAAAATGTTAAATCAAACAGCCACCAACCCTACCCAGGGGTGACCAGGACACGCACCATACAAAACCATAACATATACAACACATTAATAAACAACGAACAGCCGAGACAATCTCTGCTCAGAAATAGAGTCCACCGAACTAAACTACCATATAGGAAAATCAGCACAGTCATATATCGAGAACACAGACGGCAAACTAGTCCCAAGCATTAGAACCAGCATGCCGCGCTGACGCAAACGAATGATCCGTATTTATGGGAGTGTTCTTCCGCATTCCACCGGCGTCCGCATTCCGATCACTTCCGCATTCCGCGACACAGGTCGCAGTCCGCAAACCACCCCCTCGTCCGGGCAGCGCAACTCTGTCTAGAAGAGACACTGAACACACATGCAGAACGAAAACAACCCCCACCAAATACACATGGACATAACAACATACACACACACACACACACACACACACACACACACACACACACACATTGCAGGTCTCAAAATAATCTCTTCAATATCGAACCAAAGGAAAGGGGAATGGGAGCATCATAGTGTGTGTGTGTGTGTGTGTGTTAACTAAAGGTGACCTGTGTAAACTGTGGTGAAAGTGAAAGTTAAATCAGAGATAAAACAGAGAGTAAAATAACAGTTAAAACAGTTAAAAGCTAAAAACAAAAACTTTCTCTACTGGTTGAGACCATGACCCCTCTCTACTGTATGAGGATTTTACCTAATATTGACCTTACAGGTGTATTGGCCTGCAAAGCACTCACATGAAAGTGACTGACCAAAACATGCTCAAACTCAAACTGAGTCTGGCCGCGAGAATGACCGTTTTGGCAGCAAGCATTAGCGCTTCAGCACCTCGGACAGCGACAGCACAGACAGTAATGATGGAGCTGCTTTAGTGATGTCTTGAGTGCAGGGGAATGAGTGACTTGAGTGTCCTGCAAGTTAGGGGGGAGTCCTGCCCTGGGGGGAGTCCTGTCCTGGGGGGAGTCCTGCCCTGGGGGGAGTCCTGTCCTGCTTCCATGTCTCCTCAGGCATTTGTCCACCTACTGGGGACGGTCTGCCAGGTGCACGTCAGCTGGGACACCCGCAGGGACTCTGTGAACTGCAGTGCTAGATTGGACTACGAATGGCTCAACTGAATCTTTAGAGATTCATATTGCTGGAATGTGCTAGTGTTGGTGTTGACAGAGGGTTAAAGTTGGTGTAGGTATGGTGTTGACGGAGGGTTAGGGTTGGTGTAGGTATGTTGACGGAGGGTTAGGGTTGGTGTAGATATGTTGACGGAGGGTTAGGGTTGGTGTAGGTATGGTGTTGATGGAGGATTAGGGTTGGTGTAGGTATGGTGTTGATGGAGGGTTAGGGTTGGTGTAGGTATGTTGACGGAGGGTTAGGGTTGGTGTAGGTATGGTGTTGACGGAGGGTTAGGGTTGGTGTAGGTATGGTGTTGATGGAGGGTTAGGGTTGGTGTAGGTATGGTGTTGATGGAGGGTTAGGGTTGGTGTAGGTATGTTGACGGAGGGTTAGGGTTGGTGTAGGTATGTTGATGGAGGGTTAGGGTTGGTGTAGGTATGGTGTTGACGGAGGGTTAGGGTTGGTGTAGGTATGTTGACGGAGGGTTAGGGTTGGTGTAGGTATGTTGACGGAGGGTTAGGGTTGGTGTAGGTATGGTGTTGATGGAGGGTTAGGGTTGGTGTAAGATATGTTGACGGAGGGTTAGGGTTGGTGTAGGTATGTTGACGGAGGATTAGGGTTGGTGTAGGTATGTTGACGGAGGGTTAGGGTTGGTGTAGGTATGTTGACGGAGGGTTAGGGTTGGTGTAGGTATGGTGTTGATGGAGGGTTAGGGTTGGTGTAGGTATGGTGTTGACGGAGGGTTAGGGTTGGTGTAGGTATGATGTTGACGGAGGGTTAGGGTTGGTGTAGGTATGATGTTGATGGAGGGTTAGGGTTGGTGTAGGTATGGTGTTGATGGAGGGTTAGGGTTGGTGTAGGTATTTGGTATCACAGCCATCAGGATGTATGATCAGTGTAACAGCTTCAACAGGGCAGAAACATAAATCTGTCCCTGTGGAGACACAAATCTGTCAGTGTGGACAAACACATCTGTCTCTATGGACACACACATCTGTCAGTGTGGACACACACATCTGTCTCTATGGACACACACATCTGTCAGTGTGGACACACACATCTGTCTCTATGGACACACACATCTTCCTGCTTCACTGTATTCACAACAACCTCCACTTGTTGTGTAATATCTCAAAACCTTGCAAAATGCAATAATGCACACACCCTAATACACACCCACACACACACACACACACACACACTCTCACACACACACTCACACACACACTCACACACTTTTTTTTACCATACCATGTGGTTGTTTTAATTCAACCTTTCTATTGTATCCATCCGCTCTTCCCCATACACTCACAAACGCACGTGCCAGAATTATGGTATGGTATTTAATCCGTACCTCGTTTAATCTGTACCTTTAATCTTACCTTACAGCCGATTGTGAGGGTGAGCGTCCGGTTGCTACACTCGAGTTTGCATTGGCACACAACCGGCGAACAGCACTTACAGTGGCGCTTTGGCGGAGGCATCCGCGCGCTACGCCCATTCGGACAGCTCGGTGAAGCGAGCGTTCCCGCACCCTAGTGGGCCACGATGGCGGAGGTTCGCTCGCCCCGGATCGGGGAGGACCCGACGGGCGTCGACTGCCCTTTCAGCCGCGAGCCGCGAGCCCCAGATTGTTTGCCCGAGGTCGCTCGCTCACTATGACACTTAAAGCGCGTGATATTGTGTCAAAGTTTGCGTCTGATGTTTACGGAAACATTAGTTGACATACCAAAAACTATATTAACTGTACTAAACCTTTAATCTCTGTCTCTCTGTCATGAAAATTATAATTTCGGAATCGTACCTACAGGACGTTAAATGCTTTTACCGTAAGAACTAGAGTAACCGCGCAAAACATTTAAGGGCGATGAAGCGGGTACATACATGACCGACATTAACTCAAACTGGAGGACATTAACAACAACGGCTTAAACTATAACGCTAAACACCCAAATGAGAGGGTGTAAAAGAGAGTGTTAAAGAACGAGTGTTAAAGAAAGAGTAGGAATAAAGAGGGAAGAGATTGTAACCCATGTACAAAGGTTTGGAGGGATCACTAACAATTAGTGTGCGCGTATAACTGAGGGATGTATATTTAAACCCAATTCTTTTAAACCTAATTATTAAAAAACCTAATTATTTTAAACCTAATTATTTAAAACCATAATTCTTTTAAACCGAATGCTTTCTCAGGACCCTAGACGGACGCCACACATTCCACTCGAATGATACGCTTTTATGTCACGCAGTTGTAATGTAGGTCTGGGGTTATGCCATATAATACATTACATTCATTATCATTCATTGTCTTTCTCTGTATGTCTCTCCTAGCTCGCCACGTCTTCAATAATTCTCGTTTATTTCTTACCTGCTGCTGTTCTGGAGACAACAAGGTCGACACGAGACGCACTGCCCTACTTCTTACTACCGCCCCCCCGCCTGACAACGCACAACACCAGTCTCTCCTCCCAGTATACACACCAGTCTCTCCTCCCAGTATACACACCAGTCTCTCCTCCTAGTATACACACCAGTCTCTCCTCCCAGTATAAACACCAGTCTCTCCTCCCAGTATACACACCAGTCTCTCCTCCCAGTACAAACACCAGTCTCTCCTCCCAGTATACACACCAGTCTCTCCTCCCAGTATACACACCAGTCTCTCCTCCCAGTATAAACACCAGTCTCTCCTCCCAGTATACACACCAGTCTCTCCTCCCAGTATACACACCAGTCTCTCCTCCCAGTATACACACCAGTCTCTCCTCCCAGTATAAACACCAGTCTCTCCTCCAAGTATACACACCAGTCTCTCCTCCCAGTATACACACCAGTCTCTCCTCCCAGTATAAACACCAGTCTCTCCTCCCAGTACAAACACCAGTTTCTCCTCCCAGTACAAACACCAGTCTCTCCTCCCAGTACAAACACCAGTTTCTCCTCTCAGTATAAACACCAGTCTCTCCTCCCAGTATAAACACCAGTCTCTCCTCCCAGTGTAAACACCAGTCTCTCCTCCCAGTACAAACACCAGTCTCTCCTCCCAGTATAAACACCAGTCTGTCTGCTCCCAGTATACACACCAGTCTATGGTATGTGACCATTCACATACATACATGTAGACATTGTAAAGCACATAACAGACATGTAAAGCACTGAGCACCTTTACAACACCATCAGTACAACAGCAGTGTGTGTGTGTGTGTGTGTGTGTGTGTGTGTGTGAGTGTGTGAGTGTGTGTGAGAGTGTGTGTGTGGGTGTGTGTGTGTGTGTGTGTGTGAGTGTGAGAGTGTGTGTGTGTGTGAGTGTGTGTATATGTGTGTGTGTGTGTGTGAGTGTGTGTGTGTGAGAGTGTGTGTGTGGGTGTGTGTGTGTGTGTGTGTGTGTGAGTGTAAGAGTGTGTGTGAGTGTGTGTATATGTGTGTGTGTGTGTGTAGGAGCACACAGGAGCAGCTCACACCTCTTTAAATCCTGATCTCAGCATCACAGGGGACACAGACAACTGACTCCAGATCAGATCCAGTACATCACCCTGCCTAATGATTCTTCAGGAAGGCGACGTGTGTGCAAACATGCCCGTGACAGTAAGGCCTGTAGTGAGGTGATCCTGCCACAGGATGGCAGCAGAGAGGTATGCTGCCTGTGAGTTCAGCATTCTGCTCAGGAATGACTGCAGCCAAGATTCTGTCTGGCTGCTGAGGTCATCAGTGGGGGACAGGAAACCTTAGGGCTGTTAAAACAAACGTTGGCACTGTGTGTGAGTAGTTGTGTACAGGTATGTGTGAGTACATGTGTTTGTGTGTGCACATGCATGTTTGTGTGTGTGTAAGAGGTGTAATAAAAATAATCTAAAAATTGTGTAACTGAGTAGACACCCTACACCTACACTGACCAGACCTACACCCACACAGACCACACTCACACCTACACCCACACAGACCACACCCACACCTACATCCACAGACATACAGCCACACCCACACAGACAGCCACACCTACACCCACACAGACCACACCCACACAGACAGCCACACCTACACCCACACAGACCACAGCCACACCTACACCCACACAGACCACACCAACTCCTACACCCACACAGACCATACCAACTCCTACACCCACACAGACCACACCCACACAGACAGCCACACCTACACCCACACAGACCACACCAACTCCTACACTCACACAGACCACACCCACACAGACAGCCACACCTACACCATGGGTTAAAGTTCTCCGTCACTACGACGGATTTCCGTCATTTGATTTTTTTGGGGAAAAAATCCGTCAAATCATAATAAACCACACGCGCGTGCGTGCTATCTTTTGTGGCCGAAATATGATTCTCACTGGCGCTCATCAGCGCTGGATGGATGACGGCGGTGTCATTTGATTGACTTGCGGGTCATTCCGCCTTCAGATTTACGGACATTATGTAGAAAAGTGACCTCCCTCCTGCGTGACCGTAGCGCGCGACTCTGTACACCTCGTGCAAACTTGCGCGAACGGCGGAGCAGTCTTGTCCGAAACGATATGTGGTAGTATAAAGAAACACCGCTCAAAAACAGGAGAATTTTAATGTTGCTATGTGTTCCAGGTTTGAAAAGTGCTGGAATTTAGGCTAAAGTACTTTAAAATGTTGAAATTGTAACTACTTCGTTTCACAACAAATATCTGTCTGACTGAACAGTTTTCTTGCATTACGTTAACAAATACGAGCCTCTTGTAATTCCAGGAAACATGAGAGAACGTGAAGACATTAAGATTGGGTGTTTTGAAAATAAACAACCATTAAAAAATGTGATAAAAAGCGAATTATTTCGAATCATTTCGAGTATATGTATAAATATTTAACTTAATTAAATGTAACATTGAAAACGTGTTGAAATGGACCTTGAAAGTGACGTGCAAGTGCTTTAATTCCACCTTATTAAGGTGTATGAACCCTGCAAACATGACTTTGTTCATTGTGCTGAGGCGCGGCGCGTGCGAAGTTACAAAATTCGAGAGGTGCACGACCTTGCGAATCACCAGCACGCGAGGCTCTCGCGCACGGGTGGAGCCACCGCGATTACGTCATTTTCGGCGCACGCGCCGCCCGCGCCCCCCGCATGCGCCGCGTCAAATATAATGGCTTAAACCAGGCTTAACATGGATGGTTTTGTTCTGTTTGTATTTAAAAGCTCTATCCAGTGTAATTTTTTTGTAACATACCTACTTAAAGCAGGTAATCTTACGGCTTATGTTTTTGTGAATAGTGAATTTGATAAAAACAAGAGAGCTTCATACCTTTTAAAACTCACCAGGATTCACTAAATTTGACTTGATCTTTAAATAGTTTTCTGAAGAGGACCCCCAGATTTATGTACATTTATTGCTCAGGTGTTGCATTTTGTCGCTTCATAGATTCTCTCTTCTCTCCTTACACAGGCTGTTTAGATAAATATACTTTATAAATGTGTTTATTGTGTAGAATTAGGCAAAAGAGGTCGTGTCCCAACTACACCAAATTTTCAGTAATTGCTAGCATTGTCTTTTGCCAGGAAAAATTTTCAGTCAAATGAAAATTTCTTGCTTTAACCCATGACCTACACCCACACAGACATACAGCCACACCCACACAGACCACACCCACACCTACATCCACACCTACATTTGCGCTAATGTTAATGGCTGATGCTAGACTTGACATGAAGGCTCTACATGTGCTACTCAGCTTGTGCTGTCAGTCAATTGGCTAGTAGGTTAGCTGTTTCAGTAGGTTAGCTGTTTCAGTAGGTTAGCTGTTTCAGTAGGTTGGCTGTTTCAGTAGGTTGGCTGTTTCAGTAGGTTGGCTGTTTCAGTGGGTTGGCTGTTTCAGTGGGTTGGCTGTTTCAGTGGGTTGGCTGTTTCAGTGGGTTGGCTGTTTCAGTGGGTTGGCTGTTTCAGTAGGTTGGCTGTTTCAGTAGGTTGGCTGTTACAGTAGGTTGGCTGTTTCAGTAGGTTGGTTGTTTCAGTAGGTTAGCTGTTTCAGTGGGTTAGCTGTTTCAGTGGGTTAGCTGTTTCAGTAGGTTAGCTGTTTCAGTAGATTGGCACGGAGTAAATAGAAACAAAAAACCAATGCGGAAAATACAACGCGTGAAAAATAACACTCAACCGTAGTGAGACGGGAGGAAGAAACAAAACAACAACAGTAACTAAAAAACAGCGCGGATAAATGCAACGCGAAAACGAAACCAAGGACACCAGCAGAAGTAACTGGCAAAAAACGCTGCAGCAAAATAAAACCCTTCCCAAAAATAAAGGCAAAACGGATAGGAAGACATACAGGATTGGGAAAACTTGAGATGGGTCAGGAAGCGACGCATGAGATACTCGAATAAGTAAAGAGAAAGCATAACAGAGAGAGGTGGCGAGACACCATTAACACTAGGAACCCGACGGCCGCGAAAATTTTCGCAAGGCTTAGTAAGCAATCACAGAGAAAGCAGAGACTGGCTGAGAACGTACGGTTCAGTCTGGGACTGACTCTGGTGCCCCTAGCGACGGCTGGGGGAACTGCATCCGAGCTAGCCTTGACAGCTCGCAAAATGAAGCTCAAGAATTTTGGTAACAACAAAAACCATTTTATTTTACCAAAGCACTTAATTTTTGTTAATTAAATGTGAAAGACACTTAATTTTCTGTATTTGTCGTTGCAAAGCAGACTGTAGTAAATCATGCAGATTTTATAGACTGAAGCAGACATTTTTATAAATCAAATCGTTTTTTGAATCGAAAATTGTTTTGAATCGAAAATCGATTTTTGAATTGAATTTTGGCCCCCAAAATCAGAATTGAATCGTGAGATAGTAAACGATTCCCACCCCTACTGCCTATGATCGTAATGTGTATGACTATAATGTGTAACACTGCAATGTCTATGACTGTAATGTTGTGTATGACTGTCTATGGCTGTAAGGTTGTGTAAAACTGTCTATGACTAAGGTTGTGTATATTGCATGTGTATGTGTTACATTTGCTGGGTAACTGTAAAAACAGAGTAAGTTCAACACCCAGAATTATATTGGCAATAATAGCAGAATTTCTATAGCAGAAATTGCTATATTTAGTAATTTAAATTTATTAATAAAAATATATACATTTCATTTGTGTACACAAAATGTTAAAATGTCTCACTGGATGTGTCTGATCTTGCTGTATGTGTCTGATCTCGCTGGATGTGTCTGTGTGTGGGGGCAGTGTTTGGTGTTTGGGGGTGGTGTTGGGTGTGTTTGTTGGGTGTGGGGGAGGTGTTAGGCATGTGTTGGGTGTGTGTGTTGGGTGTCTGGGGTGGTGTTGGGTGTGTTTGTTGGGTGTGGG
Source organism: Brachyhypopomus gauderio (assembly GCF_052324685.1). Lineage (NCBI taxonomy): Eukaryota > Metazoa > Chordata > Actinopteri > Gymnotiformes > Hypopomidae > Brachyhypopomus > Brachyhypopomus gauderio. Next base: position 591,197 of record NW_027506928.1, on the reverse strand, counting down.
GTGGTGTTAGGTGTGTGTTGGGTGTGGGGGCGGTGTTGGGTGTCTGGGGTGGTGTTGGGTGTGTTTGTTGGGTGTGGAGGGGCAGTGTTGGGTGTGTGTTGTGGTATTGGGTGTGTTTGGTGTGTGGGGGCGGTGTTGGGTGTGTGGGGTGGTATTGGGTGTGTGGGGGTGGTATTGGGTGTGTGTTGGGTGTGGGGTGGTATTGGGTGTGTGGGGGTGGTATTGGTGTGTGTTTGGTGTGGGGAGGTATTAGGTGTGTGTGTGTGTGTGCGCATGTGTGTGTGTGAGTGTGTGTTGGGTGTGTGTGAGTGTGTGTTGGGTGTGTGTTTGGTGTGTGTGTGTGAGTGTGTGTTGGGTGTTTGTTTGGTGTGTGTGTGTGTGTCTGTGTGTGAGTGTGTGTTGAGTGTGTGTTTGGTGTGTGTGTGTCTGTGTGTGAGTGTGTGTTGGGTGTGTGTTTGGTGTGTGTGTGTCTGTGTGTGAGTGTGTGTTGGGTGTGTGTTGGGTGTTTGTGTGTGTCTGTATGTGAGTGTGTGTTTGGTGTGCGTGTGTGTGTGTCTGTGTGTGAGTGTGTGTTTGGTGTGTGTGTGTGTGAGTGTGTGTTTGGTGTGTGTGTGTGTGTCTGTGTGTGAGTGTGTGTTGGGTGTGTGTTTGGTGTGTGTGTGTGTCTGTGTGTGTGTTGGGTGTGTGTTTGGGGTGTGTGTGTCTGTGTGTGAGTGTGTGTTGGGTGTGTGTTTGGTGTGTGTGTGAGTGTGTGTTGGGTGTGTGTGTGTGTCTGTGTGTGAGTGTGTGTTGGGTGTGTGTTTGGTGTGTATGTGTGTGTGTGTGTCTGTGTGTGAGTGTGTGTTGGGTGTGTGTTTGGTGTGTGTGTGTCTGTGTGTGAGTGTGTGTTGGGTGTGTGTTTGGTGTGTGTGTGTGTGTTGGGTGTGTGTTTGGTGTGTGTGTGTGTGTCTGTGTGTGAGTGTGTGTTGGGTGTGTGTTGGGTGTGTGTGTGTGTCTGTGTGTGAGTGTGTGTTGGGTGTGTGTTTGGTGTGTGTGTGTGTGTGTTGGGTGTGTGTGTGTGTGTGTTGGGTGTGTGTTTGGTGTGTGTGTGCGTGTGTCTGTGTGTGAGTGTGTGTTGGGTGTGTGTTTGGTGTGTGTGTGTGTCTGTGTTTGGTGTGTGTGTGTGTCTGTGTGTGGGTGTGTGTTCGGTGTGTGTGTGTGTGTCTATGTGTGAGTGTGTGTTGGGTGTGTGTGTGTGTGTCTGTGTGTGAGTGTGTGTTGGGTGTGTGTTTGGTGTGTGTGTGTGTGTGTGAGTGTGTGTTTGGTGTGTGTGTGTCTGTGTGTGAGTGTGTGTTGGGTGTGTGTTTGGTGTGTGTGTGAGTGTGTGTTGGGTGTGTGTTTGGTGTGTGTGTCTGTGTGTGAGTGTGTGTTTGGTGTGTGTGTGTGTCTGTGTGTGAGTGTGTGTTGGGTGTGTGTTTGGTGTGTGTGTGTGTCTGTGTGTGAGTGTGTGTTGGGTGTGTGTTTGGTGTGTGTCTGTGTTTGGTGTGTGTGTGTTGGGTGTGTGTTTGGTGTGTGTGTGTCTGTGTGTGAGTGTGTGTTGGGTGTGTGTTTGGTGTGTGTGTGTCTGTGTGTGAGTGTGTGTTGGGTGTGTGTTTGGTGTGTGTGTGTGTGTGTCTGTGTGTGAGTGTGTGTTGGGTGTGTGTTTGGTGTGTGTGTGTCTGTGTGTGAGTGTGTGTTGGGTGTGTGTTTGGTGTGTGTGTTGGGTGTGTGTGTGTGTGTGTCTGTGTGTGTGTTGGGTGTGTGTTTGGTGTGTGTGTGTGTCTGTGTTTGGTGTGTGTGTGTGTGTCTGTGTTTGGTGTGTGTGTGTGTCTGTGTGTGAGTGTGTGTTGGGTGTGTGTTTGGTGTGTGTGAGTGTCTGTGTTTGGTGTGTGTGTGTGTTGGGTGTGTGTTTGGTGTGTGTGTGTGTGTGTCTGTGTGTTGGGTGTGTGTTTGGTGTGTGTGTGTGTGTGTCTGTGTGTGAGTGTGTGTGTTTGGTGTGTGTGAGTGTCTGTGTTTGGTGTGTGTGTGTGTCTGTGTGTGAGTGTGTGTTGGGTGTGTGTTTGGTGTGTGTGTGTGTCTGTGTGTGTCTGTGTGTTGGGTGTGTGTTTGGTGTGTGTGTGTGTCTGTGTGTGAGTGTGTGTTGGGTGTGTGTTTGGTGTGTGTATGACACTGTTCTACTTCAGTTTACAATTTTCACAAATTGTCCCTCTCACCTCTCACTCTCTGTGACATGTTAAAACACACACACACACACACACACACACACACACACACACACACACACACACACACACACACACACACACACACACAACCCTTGTGTATAAATCCATCCATTTATCTCTCTCTCTCTCTCTCCGCTCCCCTCCATCCTCCATCTATCCTTTCATTCAGTGCATGATGCTTCTGCCTGGTCACCATAGAAACTATCAGCTCCAATGGACTGGTTGCATAGCAACTGACATCACCAGCAAGGCAAAATGAAGATGAAAAAGAAGCAAATGAAGGCACACACACACACACACACACACACACACACACACACACACACACACACACACACACACACACACACATACAAACTCTCTCCCACAGTCACACACACATACACTCAACACACATACTGTCTCACACTGACACACACACACAAACTCTTTCCCACACTCACACACACATACACTCAACACACATACTGTTTCACACTCACACACACACACACACACACACACACACACACACACACACTCACACACTCAACCCACATACTCTCTAACACTCTCTCACACACACACACACACACTCGCACACGCACACACACTCACACACACACACACACACACACTCAACCCACATACTCTCTAACACTCTCTCTCTCTCTCTCACACACACACACACACACACTCGCACACACTCACCACACATACTCTCTCTCTCTCTCACACACACACACACACACATATTCTTAACAATTTTTAATATCTCTACATATCTCTAAGTACAGCAGTTACTTGCTCAGCCTTCTTCAGATTTTTTGTGTGTTTGTGTGCAAGAGAAAGAAATTGGTGGACAAACATTAAATTAGTAGAAAATGAAACCATGTATTACAGTAATTAGACGATTTCTCTCATATCTCATCTGGATGGATTTGAGAGAGTGAAACTGAAAGGAGATAAGACAGACCCTCACTCACATCATCATCATCATCATCATCACCATGTTTGATTAGCAAGCTGCAGTAAGGACTCAACAGTCATTAATGATTAACTCTCAGAATTCCACCCATTCTACCACAGTTCCACCCATTCCACCACAGTTCCACCCATTCCACCACAGTTCCACTCATTCTACCACAGTTCCACCCATTCCACCGAGTTCCACCCATTCTACCACAGTTCCACCCATTCCACCACAGTTCCACCCATTCCACCACAGTTCCACTCATTCTACCACAGTTCCACCCATTCCACCGAGTTCCACCCATTCTACCAGAGTTCCACCCATTCCACCACAGTTCTACCCATTCCACCACAGTTCCACTCATTCTACCACAGTTCCACCCATTCCACCGAGTTCCACTCATTCTACCACAGTTCCACCCATTCCACCACAGTTCCACCCATTCCACCACAGTTCCACTCATTCTACCACAGTTCCACTCATTCCACCGAGTTCCACCCATTCCACCACAGTTCCACCCATTCCACCACAGTTCTACCCATTCCACCACAGTTCCACTCATTCTACCACAGTTCCACCCATTCCACCGAGTTCCACTCATTCTACCACAGTTCCACCCATTCCACCACAGTTCCACCACAGTTCCACCCATTCCACCACAGTTCCACGCATTCTACCACAGTTCCACCCATTCCACCGAGTTCCACCCATTCTACCAGAGTTCCACCCATTCCACTGAGTTCCACAGAGTTCCACCCATTCCACCGAGTTCCACAGAGTTCCACCCATTCCACCACAGTTCCACTCATTCCACCACAGTTCTACCCATTCCACCACAGTTCCACTCATTCTACCACAGTTCCACCCATTCCACCGAGTTCCACCCATTCTACCAGAGTTCCACCCATTCCGAGTTCCACCGAGTTCCACAGAGTTCCACCCATTCCACCGAGTTCCACAGAGTTCCACCCATTCCACCACAGTTCCACCCATTCCACCAGAGCTACAGGCAGTCAGTAAAATAAACAGGAGCTAAGAGGACAAATAACTGTTTGTTTTGTCTAAACCCTTTTGGTGAAAGAGACATAATCATCTCAGTGTGACATACCTCATACCTCCTAATATCTCCCACTACCTTCTACTCACACTGACCTCCTAATCTGCAGACCAAACACAACTTCAGAATCACTGACTCCTCCCACACACTAATAGTTCCCACACACACTCATCCCACACACAGACTCCTCCCACACAATGACACCTCCTACACACTGGCTCCTCCCACACACAAACCCCTCCCACAGGACTCCTAAATACACCTCAGCACTCTCATCTGGATATCAGCACCAGTCTGCAAAGCACAGTAACTGGAAAAATGACAGAATTTGTCTCATGTTATTATAAAGCCAGGAGCGTTGTATCTCTTATAGTTTACAAATCTCACACACCTTGTGTAGCTAGTGGTGATGTTTTTGAAAAGAAAGTAACAACAATGTCTAAATAACATAATAATGCACACAAATCTGAGCTCAGTCTGAACACTGTCACCTGTAATTCTGAGGATCGGGACCCTGTGCACTACATAGTGTCACCATTCTCCAAACACAGTGTTCCTCAACACAGTTGAGATGGTTCAATTTCAGTATGAGTCTAAAATGCACTCTGACCTTTACAGGTGATCTTAATGTGATCTTCTCTAAACGTTTGAATGCACAGGTTCAACTGTTCAGTGTTTCAATGCTTTTTGCACAACCTGCTGTTCTCTAACAAGGAGCTTAATGGCAAAATTCACCACAGGTGTCTGGTCCGCGAATCAAACAATACATTTCCTGGTCCAATTAAATTGGCATTTAAACACTCCTCCTTATTCCAAAATATTCACATTTTGAAATGGTGAGACTAAGACAACACCTAACATCTGATCAGCAGTTGATTGATCAATCATTTAATTGCTGTGGGATCAGCTGAGTGCTTAGAGACTCGTGACACTGTCCACCAGAACATCGGTGACCTGAGCCCTTCAAGAAGAGTGGGCTTCCATGCCTCAGCAGACAATAAGTCGACTTGTGAACAACGTGAGACGTCGTTCTTTAGCTGTAATTGATGCTCAAGGACTCATGACATGTTATTGAGACATGTTATTTTTGTTGGGGTTCACCCACCACTGCTGTTGGCTTTTGTTTCAATAAATTGTTTGAAGTGAGGAAATCGCCATTGCGATCTTCAACTTAAATGCCCTATGATAGAATATACACTCACCAGCTACTTTATTAGGTATAACTGTCCAACTGATCATTAAGGCAAATGTCGAATTAGCCAATCATACAGCAGCAACTCACTGGATTCAGGCATGTAGACATGACCAAGATGATCTGCTGCAGTTTAAACCGACCATCAGAATGGAGAAGAAATGTGATTTAAGTGACTTTGAATGTGGCATGGTTGTTGGTGCCAGACGGGTTGAGTATTTAAGAAACTGCTGATCTACTGGGATTTTCACACACAACCATCTGTAGGGTTTACAGAGAATGGTCCGAAAAATAAAATATCCAGTGAGTGGCAGTTCTGTGGGGGCAAATGCCTTGTTGATGCCAGAGGTCAGAGGAGAATGGCCAGACTGGTTTGAGCTGATAGAATGGCAACAGTCAGTACAACCGAGGCATGCAGAAGAGCATCTCTGAACGCACAACATGTCAAACCTTGAGATGGATGGGCTACAGCAGCAGAAGACCACACCGGGTGTCTCTCCTGTCAGTTAAGAACAGGAAACTGAGGCTTACAGGGTCACCAAAATTGGACAATAGAAGATTGTAAAAACAGGGTTCTTGCAGGTTTCAGTGAGTTAAATTTAAGACTTTTTTAAGACCTTTTAAGACCATTCTCAGTGAAATTTAAGGCCAACACAACATATTACCACAACAATCCAATGATCCCAGAAACTCTTAAAACATTTTATTTTGATTAATTTAGTTACAGGATTACATTAATTCAATATTAAAACAGATAATCAAAATAGTAACATTCTCAACCCAAGCAACCTTACCAACACAACACTAGCATATCTACATACAACCTCACCCTACATATCTCTGAGTTCTTCCTTTTCAGTACCAATCTCAGCATTTGACTTGGAAAGGAGCTGAGCCATCTTGGATCCAGCCTTGCCCTCAGCTTCTTCTGCAAGAGAATCTGCCACTCTAGCAAGACAAGTGGATACGTCTTCCAAGCTTTTCTTCCTTTTCTTAAGGTCCTCTAAAGACTGCTTAGTCAGCTCTCTTTTCTGGCTCTGGGATTCCTTTTCTTTCCTGATTCATTCCTGATCCAGAAAGAGTCAGTATTTTGACCGTGCTGCACCCACAGATGCTAAGAGTTCCTTGGTGATGGGAACCTGTGACACCTCCATGCATTGTGACAGTCACATATGAGTCTGTGTGTGACAATTGTGTCCTCTTGCATGTTTTCTGCCTCCACCTCCTTGATGGAAAATAAGAAATAAAAAGATAGACGTACACCATCAAATTAAATAATCATACACACATTATACATTTAACAACATGTAGACTCAGCCTATCTTCAAGTATGTCTAAGGCATGGTTTGACCAAAATCCTCACACCCTGCAGCTGATAAAATTTATTAAATGTTACATTTTGGTTAAATTACTGAAATAAATGAAATTATAAAATTAACTAATTAAATAAAGGCTCAGAATTTTCGTTCCCCAGGCCATCCGTATCTTAAAACACACAAAACTTTTTTAACCCCCTACCTTCTTTTCTATTTATTATCCCGATGAAACAACTTACTTTGTCTAGCCATGCTGAATATGAATTTGAATGTTAACATTGAAAACGTTGGGACACACTACCCGTTTTTACCCTATGTATATATGCCCACTAAAAGGCAATACATCAGTACAATGTAAATAAAACCATGTGCAATCCATGAAACAGAGCATGGGACAGTGGAACATGTTTCAAAACATGACATAACCCATCTACAGGGCATAGTTTTTTTTTTTTTTTACATTTTACATGATTTAATACAGTAAATATATTTTTATTTCCTCTAGCTGGGATTTAGCATGCATTGAAACATTTCTCTAACTCAATGCCATGGACAGTACATGGTTCTGAGATGTTTTTGTATTGTAGCCTAATTGTATAAAATGGTTAACACATTGAAAAGAAGACTGTGGAGCATAAGTAAGGATCACTTACTTTGATACGTTTTGGTAGATCCTGCGCTGTTTCATGGCCCATGAAATGAGAGCCCATGTACCTCGATTGCACATATCCATTGCTCCAGAACCGAACATGAAGATCCAGCTGTTTGGATTTTGTGGTTGAATTAAAGCTTTCATCGAACATTAACACATACGGCCCGGTAAGAGCGTATCAACTCTCTCTTGATGAAGTCTGCCAAGCCAAATCTAGCTATATATGCGATTTGTTTAGTCCACACGAAAACTTTTTCGCGATATTCGAACCAGGGAACATTGCCGTCACTCTATCCTAATGTAGCCCGAATATCATTAGCCGAAGCACTAGTGATACTGCGGTGGAGTCCGGCGGGACCCGGTGTTCTGTCGGATTTTCCTACTTTGTCGAATTTTCGCCTTGGTATGAATTTTCGATGGGTAGGAAAAATCGACAGAACACCGGCACTGACGATAGCGAAGACGGAGGGGATGAGGCACAAAATTGCGTGAAGGCTTTTCGTGACAAGGGCCGTTTCCTGCCTGCGGTTATTATGGGTTTTGTAGTTTAATTAATTAACACGTACCAACACCTGTAGCCCCGCACAAACACAGACAACACAGAACTGACTTCCGGACGTTTCGATTAAACTACACTTTTCTAAAATTAACTAAGGTAAAATTTTAAGACCTGACTAAATTAAATTTAAGACCTTGGATGAAAATCTGGCTGTTTTTTAAGTCTTTTAAGGCCTTAAATTTAAAGTTTTTAATTTCAGACATTTTAAGACTATTTAAGACCCCGCGGGAACCCTGAAAAACGTTCCTTGGTCTGATGAGTCTCGATTTCTGCTGTGACATTCAGATGGTAGGGTCAGAATTTGGCGTCAACAACATGAAAGCATGGATCCATCCTGCCTTGTATCAACGGTTCAGGCTGGTGGTGGTGGTGCAATAGTGAGGGGGATATTTTCCTGGTACACTTTGGGCCCATTAGTACCAACTGAGCATTGTGTCAATGTCACAGCCTACCTGAGTATTGTTGCTGACCATGTCCATCCCTTTATGACCACAGTGTACCCATCTTCTGATGGCTACTTCCAGCAGGATAATGCGCCATGTCATAAAGCGCGAATCATTTCAGACTGGTTTCTTGAACACAACAATGTGTTCACCAGTGTTGCCATAGTTACTTTGAAACAGTAATCCGACTACTGACTACTTCTTTAAAAAGTAACTCAGTTAAGTTACTGACTACTTGCTTTTAAAAGTAACTAAGTTAGATTACTTTTAGTTACTTTCAGCAGAGGCTGATCCCCCGCCCCTATAACATGAAAATGACTACCAGTTCTGCCAATACTCACTTTATTGACATGTATTTTAACCGGAACATCAAAAATGACACTGGCATTTGTAAACTTTTTCTTGAAATAGGCTTACATGTTTTTTAAATAAATAAATAAGACAGTCTTTCTGTTCAACTCCGCCCTCTTACAGGGTTGCCAACTCTCACGCATTGAGACACACGCATTTGACTGTCTTCACACGCTTACACGCCACACTTCCGATATCTCACGCAAAAACAATCTAGTTTATTTACCTCTGATCCACATCTATGATTCAATGAGTTACTAGTTCGATCTGGCGCCAACCACCGGCGATCGATCGATCGCGATATAATACCGAATTTAGTCCATTTTACACCCCGCCCGGTAACAATTTACGTTCGCCGCCAAGCCCCGGTTTTTTTCAGGTTTGACGTTGTGTTTTTGAAAGTAGACAGCACTCTGTCGCCAGGACAGAGTGTACAACGGACCTTAATGTTGTCTTCCTTAGCCGAAATAAAATCAAAATAATGCCTGTATTTCCAGCTGCTAAAGGCGAACCTCTCCTTCCATCTGACTTTGGCGCCGCAGAGCAGAGATGGAATAAATATAACCTACGTTCCCCCGAAGTGCAGAAATAGTAACGCACGATGTTTTAGATAAGTAACTTTAATCTGACTACTAGTTTTTAAATAGTAGTTGCGTTAGACTACTCGTTACTGAAAAAAGTAGTCCGACTACAGTAACGCGTTACTAAGTAACAGTAACGCGTTACTAAGTAACGCGTTACCGGCATCACTGGTGTTCACTGTACTCGAATGGCCTCCACAGTCACCAGATCTTAATCCAATAGAGCACCTTTTATTCAAAATACAATACCAACTCCAAATAAAACTGCCTCTAAAGAATACCACAAAAACACCAGCTCAAACACCACCTCTGAATATCACCTATAAACACCAGCTCAAACACTACTTGCAAAGAACAATGCATCAGAAGAATACCACTTCTCAACATAACAACTTGCAAACAACAGCCTAAAACACCAGGTCTGAATAATCAGATTACCTCTAACCTGTTCCAAACACCAGCTGAAAAAACAGCCCCAACACCACCACCATTCGACATGAACTTTACAAAAGTGAAAACATTCCAATCACCACCATCTCTGAGCACCACTTCTAAACACCAGCACAAGCTCTATCTCTAAGTAACACACATCCAGTGCCAGCTCCCAAACACCAGTGAACACCTCTAAACCACACCATCCCATCAACACCATCCCAGTGACACCACCACCCTGTACGGCACCAACTTTAGATTGCATCAGGTAGCACAACCTGCTATGTACTACTCTTTGATTCCCCCCTCTCTCCCCCTCTCTTTCTGCCTCCCTCTCTATCTCGCTCAATCTTTCTCTTTGTGTCTAATTCCAGCTTTATCTATGTTTCACTGCAATGACGAATCAGTTCATCTATGAGCCATCAAATACTCATAATGAACACTGTTGCTACTGATTAAGTAAACTCCCTCTCTCTCTCTCCCTCTCCCTCTCTCTCTCTCTCCCTCCCTCTCTCACTCTCCCTCACTTCCTCTCCTTCACCCCCCCCCCCTCTCTCCAGCGTATATGTGAAAGCACTGGATCAGAAAGCTATTGGGAAGGTGTAAAGAATGCAGACAGAGAGCATGAAGACAGAAGTCAGTGAGATAAAGATAAAGTGAAAATGACACAGATAAACAGATAAACTTTTACATCTGTAAACTAACACTGTATATCTGTGTGTCCACCACCACTCTGAGAGGGGTGACAGGATCAGTAAGTCAATCTAAAAATAACCAAATTCTCAGTCCAGATATTCAAGATGCTCTACACACACACACACACACACACACACACACACACACACACACACACACACACACACACACACACACACACACACACACACACACACACACACACACACACACACACACACACACACACACACAGGATGCTCTTGTCTGTCTGGAAGAGTCTCTCACTTTCACAGTTTCTTCTGAAGAAATCTGAAGAAATCAGCTCGTAAACTGCTACATTAAGCTACACCACCTACACCATCTACACCATCTACACCACCTACACCATCTACACCACTCTGCTCTCTCAAACACCTCCCTACACCACCTACACCATCTACACCACTTACACCATCTACACCACTCTGCTCTCTCAAACACCTCCCTACACCACCTACACCATCTACACCACTTACACCATCTACACCACTCTGCTCTCTCAAACACCTCCCTACACCACTTACACTACCTACACCATCTACACCACTTACACCACCTACACCATCTACACCACTCTACTCTGTCAAACACCTCCCCACACCATCTACACTACGTATACCGTCTACACCACTTACACCACCTACACCATCTACACCACCTACACCATCTACACCATCTACACCACTCTGCTCTCTCAAACACCTCCCTACACCATCTACACTACGTATACCGTCTACACCACTTATACTACCTACACCATCTACACCACCTACACCATCTACACCACTTACACCATCTACACCACTCTGCTCTGTCAAACACCTCCCCACACCACTTACACCACCTATACCGTCTACACCACCTATACCGTCTACACCACCTACACCATCTACACCATCTACACCATCTACACCACCTACACCACTCTGCTCTGTCAAACACCTCCCCACACCATCTACACTACGTATACCATCTACACCACTTACACCACCTACACCATCTACACCACCTATACCGTCTACACCACTTATACTACCTACACCATCTACACTACCTATACCGTCTACACCACCTACACCATCTACACCACTTACACCACTCTGCTCTGTCAAACACCTCCCCACACCATCTACACTACGTATACCGTCTACACCACTTACACCACCTATACCGTCTACACCACCTACACCATCTACACCACCTACACCATCTACACCACCTATACCGTCTACACCACCTACACCATCTACACCACCTACACCATCTACACCACTCTGCTCTGTCAAACACCTCCCTACACCATCTACACTACGTATACCGTCTACACCACTTACACCACCTACACCATCTACACCACCTATACCGTCTACACCACCTACACCATCTACACCACCTACACCATCTACACCACCTACACCACTTACACCACCTACACCACCTACACCACCTACACCACTCTGCTCTGCCAAACACCTCCCTACACCATCTACACTACGTATACCGTCTACACCATCTACACCACCTACACCACTCTGCCCTCCTAAACACCTCCCTACACCACCTACACCATCTACACCACTTATACCACCTACACCATCTACACCACTCTGCCCTCTCAAACACCTCCCTACACATCTACACCACTTACACCATCTACACCACTCTGCCCTCTTAAACACCTCCCTACACCACCTACACCACTTACACCACCTACACCATCTACACCACTTACACCATCTACACCATCTACACCACTCTGCTCTCTCAAACACCTCCCTACACCACTTACACTACCTACACCATCTACACCACTTACACCACTTACACCATCTACACCACTCTGCTCTCTCAAACACCTCCCTACACCACTTACACTACCTACACCATCTACACCACTTACACCACCTATACCATCTACACCACTCTGCCCTCTCCAATACTCCAATTATCTCCACCAACCTGCTGCCTTCAACACCACCCTAATGTATACACAACACACAATGTATATTTCAACCCCTACACCCCTACAACCCTCAACACCACCCACTGCACACTGCACGTATACAGCAGTTTTACGTCTGCTTTTTAGTGTGTGGTACCTTTAATGAAAATAATGTAAACGTCCAAAATATAGTAAATAGATACAGATTATGTTGTGATTATTGCAGCCTGGTTGATATGGAAACACACTCTTTGTTTAGTGCGTATAAGTGTGAATCATAGAGTGAACAGGAAACTTTATTCTGGGCCAAACACGGCTGGTTCAAATCTGCTTCATCAAATCTGCTGTTATTTTAACGTTAGCTTCATTAACATTAGCCTAACGACCACAGGGTTAAGCAGAGCAAATGAAAACACCCTGCACCCCACATCACTGGAGGACTGGGAGGACTTTATGAATAATTATATTTCATTCAAAAGGGACCATAAACAGATTATAAACAGACAATGAGTCTCATGGTCCACCTAACCCCAATAATTGTTATCATTTTGCACTATATTATACAGAATTGTTATTATTTGATCTATTATTTGATATAAAAAAAGTTGTCCTCCAAAGATGGGGGGTGGATGTGGGCCCAAAAAAAATCCAGACAAAAAAAAAAAAACAGACAATGAACAGACCATAAACAGACCACGAAGAGACCATGAACAGACCATGAAAAATCCACAAATAGTCCACGAACAGACCACATTCAGACCATGAACAGACCATAAAGAGACCATAAACAAACCACTAAGAGACCATGAACACACCATAAACAGACCACGAACAGACCACAAACAGACCACGAACATACCATGAACAGATCACAAACAGACCATGAACATACCATAAACAGACCACGAAGAGACCATGAACAGTCCACGAACAGACCATGAACAGACCACAAACAGACCACGAACAGACCATAAAGAGACCATGAACAGTCCACGCACATATCATAAACAGACCACAAACAGACCATGAACAGACCATAAAGACACCATAAACAGACCATGAACATATCATAAACAGACCACGAACAGACCATGAAGAGACCATAAACTGTCCATGAACAGACCATAATCAGACCATGAACAGTGTACACGTTTGTGTACAGGTGTGTGTACAGGTGTGTGTGTGTGTGTACAGATGTGTGTGTGTGTGTGTATACAGATGTGTGTGTACAGAGGTGTGTGTACAGGTGTGCATATACAGGTGTGTGTGTTCTTAAACACAACGTGTTCACTGTACTTGAATGGCCTCCACAGTCACTAGATCTCAATCCAATAGAGCACCTTTGGGATGTGGTGGAACGGGAGATTCGTATGGTGGATGAGTGTGTGTGTGTGTGTATACACTAACCGGCCACTTTATTAGGTTTACCTTGTTTATACCTTTATTAGGTACACCTTGCTAGTACCAGGTTGGACCCCCCTTTTGACTTCAGAACTGCCTTAATCCATCGTGGCAGATTCAACAAGGTACTGTAAACATTCATAAGAGAGTCTGGTCCATATTGACATGATATCATCACACAGTTGCTGCAGATTTGTCGGCTGCACATCCATGATGTGAATCTCCCGTTCCACCACATCCCAGTGGGTCTGATAAAAGTCTGATAAAACTGTTAAAAAAATAGACACCATCTACGCCAAACACCATACAATTTAAACACCAACTCAGGTCACATATGAACTAACTCCATATCAACACAGTTTTAGCATAATTCTACTACATATACACACTTTTTTCAATTTCAGGTGAATAAAAAAAATTCTATTATAAACACTAATTATAAACACTAACTCAACAACAAACATCCAAGAGAAAAACATAATTAAAAAAAAAAATCATTTCTCCAGAGATTTGTTTCCCTCAGTCACTGTCCCAGCTAAGCTCCCCTCCAGCCCAGAAGACTGAGGTCAGAGAGATATCATCATGTGCAGTGTTATAGGAGCTCAGAGAGATATCATCATGTGCAGTGTTATAGGAGCTCAGAGAGATATCGGTCATGTGCAGTGTTATAGGAGCTCAGAGAGATATCATCATGTGCAGTATTATAGGAGGTCTGGGAGATATTGGTCATGTGCAGTGTTATAGGAGCTCAGAGAGATATCAGTCATGTGCAGTGTTATAGGAGCTCAGAGAGATATCAGTCATGTGCAGTGTTATAGGAGCTCAGAGAGAGATCAGTCATGTGCAGTGTTATAGGAGCTCAGAGAGATATCATCATGTGCAGTGTTATAGGAGGTCTGGGGGATATTGGTCATGTGCAGTGTTATAGGAGCTCAGAGAGATATCAGTCATGTGCAGTGTTATAGGAGCTCAGAGCTCAGAGAGATATCAGTCATGTGCAGTGTTATAGGAGCTCAGAGAGATATCAGTCATGTGCAGTGTTATAAGAGGTCAGAGAGATATCGTCATGTGCAGTGTTATAGGAGCTCAGAGAGATATCGGACATGTGCAGTGTTATAGGAGGTCAGTGAGCATGTGTTTATATGTGTGTATACATGTTTGTGTGTGTTCATGCATGTTTGTGTATGCATGTGTATGTGAAATTGCATGTTTGCTTACATGTTTGTGTGTGTGCGTGAGTGAATGCTGTGAACTCCCAGATAGTGAGAATCAATGTCCTAATGATATATCTGGAACAGCGATATTGTGTTATTTTGATATTCTGTGCTGATATTCTGATATTTTGATGTAATGATATTCTGACAGGTTCAGCATTTACTAGGCAAAAAGGACTGTAATTAGAAATAAGATCTTCATAAGAACTCCAGTCCCACGCTTACAACATACAACTCAAAACACACAAAACTCCAACATACACCTCCCTCAGGATGATAACACAATACTCCAACATACACCTCCCGCAGGATGACAACACAATACTTCAACATTACCCCTCCCTCAGGATGATAACACAATACTCTAACATACACCTCCCTCAGGATGATAACACAATACTCCAACATACACCTCCCTCAGGATGATAACACAATACTCTAACATACACCTCCCTCAGGATGATAACACAATACTCCAACATACACCTCCCTCAGGATGATAACACAATACTCCAACATACACCTCCCTCAGGATGATAACACAATACTCTAACATACACCTCCCTCAGGATGATAACACAATACTCTAACATACACCTCCCTCAGGATGATAACACAATACTCTAACATACAACTCCCTCAGGATGATAACACAATACTCCAACATACACCTTCCTCAGGATGATAACACAATACTCCAACATTACCCCTCCCTCAGAATGATAACACAATACTCCAACATACACCTCCCTCAGGATGATAACACAATACTGTAACATACACCTCCCTCAGGATGATAACACAATACTTCAACACTACCCCTCCCTCAGGATGATAACACAATACTCCAACATTACCCCTCCCTCAGGATGATAACACAATACTCCAACATACACCTCCCTCAGGATGATAACACAATACTTCAACATTACCTCTCCCTCAGGATGATAACACAATACTCCAACATACACCTCCCTCAGGATGATAACACAATACTCCAACATACACCTTCCTCAGGATGATAACACAATACTTTAACATACACCTCCCTCAAGATGATAACACAATACTCTAACATACACCTCCCTCAGGATGATAACACAATACTCCAACATACACCTCCCTCAGGATGATAACACAATACT